>NW_024434495.1:0-4530 GCF_017639785.1 Mesocricetus auratus | reverse complement strand
TAATCTGGTGGTTCTCCTATTCCTTGTCCAAATGCTGGTCCCGTGGGTGGAGAAGAAGAACAGGAATCTGGGGCACTTATCCTCTTACCTGGTCCCCTGGACCCTATGCTGGGTCCTGTTGTACTTGATGCAGAACAGCTACTCCCCTGGTCTCCCTGGTTCCTCTGGTTTCCTGGTATCCTTTGTGGGAGAGAAGATCTGGAGTCTGGGGTGCTTGGCTCCCGCCGGTATTGGAAGCTTTGTGCAGTTCCCAGGCGATCTGCAGGCACTGGAACACAGGCCGGGCAGCCGGCCTGTTTACCTGATGCTGCTGGAGGAACAGCTGCTTCCCTGGACTCCCAGCCTCCTCTCCTTTCCTGGTCTCGTGGGTGGGAGAGAAGATCTGGAGTCTGGGGTGCTTGGCTCCCACCGGGATTGGGTGCTCTGTGCAGTTCCCAGGCGACCTGCAGGCACTGGAACACAGGCCGGGAGCCGGCCTGTTTACCTGATGCTGCCGGAGGAACAGTTGCTTCCCTGGACTCCAAGCCTTCTATGGTTTCCTGGTCACATAGTTTCCCACAAAGTGTTGTTTCCTTTGATTGCAATAAATTACGCATATAGATACACAGGCAGCTTTGTATCATTAGATTTCAAGATGTTACAAATGCAGTTTCTCACACTGTATTGTTTCATTAGTTTTCAAGAATTTACACATACAGTTTCTCAAACAGTGTTGTAGCATTAGTTTTCAAGAAGTTACACGTGTAGATTCTCAGACAGTGTTGTTTCATTAATTATCTATTAGTTACCTGTGTAGATTCTCACACAGTATTTTTAGTTAATTGTCAATAAGTTACATGTGTAGATTCTCAGACAGTGTTGTATCGTTAGTTTTCAAGAAGTTAAGTTTGTATATTCTCACACAGTGTTGTATCATTACTTTTCAATAAGATACATGTGTAGATTCTCAGACAGTGTTGTTTAATTAGTTTTCAAGTAGTTACACATCTAATTTCTCACACAGTGTTGTATCATTAGTTTTCAATTTGTTATACTTTTAGATTCTCAGACAGTGTTGGTTCCTTAATTTTCAATAGGTTAAACATGTAGATTCTCACCCAGTAATTCAGAGTCAAAGGAATGAAGTGGAAAAAATCATCCTGAGTGATATAACCCAGTCACAAAAAGGCAAAGATGGTATGTACTCACTCATATTTGGATTTTAGACATAGTGCAAATGATTACCACCCTACAATACACATCACAGAAAAATTAGGAGACAAAGAGGACTGTAAGAGAGAAATAATGCTTCTGCCAATAAAGGGGAAAGGGACCAGAACTCCAGAGCAAGTTGGGAGCATGTTGGCAGAGGGGAGGGAGTTAGGAAAAAGAGAAAGGCAGAAGAGGAGAGGGAGGATGATAAGAGGGAAAAGGAAAGTTGAGATAGGTGAATAATAAATGAGAGCAAAGAAACAGATACTTTAACAGAGGGAGCCAGTATAGTTTTAAAGAGAAATGTGACACTAGGCAAATGTTCAGAGATCAACAAAGATGACCCCAACAAAGAATCTAGGCAGTAGTGGACAGGCTGTCTTTTGTGATTTTCCCTTATAATGTGATTCATGACTACTTTAATGGCCATCTTAGATCCTTCATCCAATAGATGATGAAAGCAGAATTAGATACCCACAGCTAAGCACTGAGCCATACTCCTAGAATCCAGTTATAGACAGGGAGGATGGATGAGAAAAGTAGTCAATACTGTGCTGGAAACAGCTGACCTGACCTAGTGAGAGCACTTGGATCCCCAGTCATAAAGCTGGTGAAACAGCATTGGAAGAAACCAAACACTCTGAATGTATTTACAAGTTATGAGGCCTTGGCAGTCTATGGGATCTCTAACAATGGTGCCAGTCTTTATCACTATTGCCTAAATGGATTTGTGAGCCCATTCTTTATGGAGGGATACTATTTCAGCCAAGATACATGGAGGAGTGTACTATGCCCTCCCAAAAATGATGGGACAGACTTTGATGTGACCCCATGGAAGGCCTCACTCTCCTTGGGTAGTGTGTGGTGAGATGGGTGGGGGGTCAGTGAGGGACATAGGATGATGTTAGGGAGAGGGTACTGGGGGATTCAAATAAAAAACAAGATTGTTTCTCAGTAAAATTTTATTTAAAAAGGAACATCTAGTTTTCTCAGTCTACAGTGATTGAAAATATTGCTGGAAAATTAGTCTGGATTGGCATCCATTGTCTATTAATGTTTGAAAAATATCTGCACTGGATATTCTGGCTTTTTTATTTCACCACTGAAAAGTCAGGTGGAATTCTGATAGATCTGCCTTTATATGTTACTTGGCCTTTCCCCTCACAGTTGTTATTTTATTTTCTTTATTCTGTATGTTTAGTTTATCTCTGTTGTGTAAGGAGGGGACTTTTTCTTAGTCCAGTCCATTTGGTGTTCAATAAACTTCTTGTTCCTTTATAGACATGCCCTTATTTATGTTGTAAAAGTTTACTTCTCTGATTTTGTTGAATATAATTCCAGTGCATTTGAGATGGGATTATTGTGCTTCTTCATACACTATTATTTTTAGGTTTGGTCTTTTCATGGTATCCCTGATTTCTTTGATGTTGTATGTTAGGAATTTTTTGGATTTAACATTTTCTTTGAGAAATGAATCTCTTTCCTATATTGCAATTTCAGTACCATAGAGTGTGTTTTCTACCTCTTGTATTATGATTTTATGTTTGCATCTGTAGTTCCTGCTTGCTTTGATAGATTTTATATTTCCAGAATTCCATTTGTTTGCATTATCTTTATTGTTTCCATTTCAACTTTCATGTCCTGAACCATTTCCTACACCTGTTTGTGTTTTTCTTGACTTAAGGGATTTATAGATTTCTTACATTTTTTGTTGGCATTTTCCTTGATTTTAAGGTAATTTTTCATTTCCCATTTAAGAGCCTTTAGCAGTTTCATAAATCTGTTGTTAAGGATGTTTCCCTCTGCATCAACAGTGTTGGACTGTTCCAGTCTTGCTCCTGTAGGATTATTAATTTCTGCTGCTGCCACATGCCCATGACTTAATTTTATATTTTCTAATTTTGGCATTTTCCTGTCAGATTTTGGTCTGCTTGTAGGTATGATTGCTGATTCTTCTGATTTCTTTGTTGCATATGGGGTTTGTTAATTTAGTATTTGTTTACTTTATTGTCTTCCATACTTAGTAACCAATGATTTTGGAATTAACAAGAACCTGCATCCAGTATGGTTTTCTCAGCTAATGTTTCTTGGCCTTTGGGTAGCTAGGTCTAGTTGACCCTCTTGTTCATTTCATTGGTGTGAGCTGTTCCTGTGCCTGTGGGGTCTGGAGGAGTTACTATTGAGGAATGGCAATTGGGAGGATGATGAATTGGTAGGTGTCCCAGTTATGTGTTTTATTGCTGTGAAATCAATTTAATGTTTACTTTATAAAGTAATTGGATCACCTCAATTACAATTTCATAGGTTCAGTCCAATATCATAATGATGGAGAGGAAAAGGCTGTTTCTGGACACGTGATTATCTCTGGTGATTGACCAATCTGATGAATGTGATATAAGCAAAGCTAAGCCCCAGCCTGTATTTGCCCATAGGTATTTCTTGCATTCTCTCAAACTCATATAGGTCACATCATTGGTCCCCTACAATACTGACACATGAAAGTAATAGGAATCCTATTGAGAATTGATATTAGACAAGCCTCACAACCATGTCATCCAAGTGTCTTCAGATTCCTGTCAACCACTTATATTACCAATTAACATTCACACTGGTGAATGTACCCATTTTGCTTTATGTCCACCAGTAGAGTCCACGGTATTTGTTTGCATATTCTACATTCTTGCAGGTAGCTTCTAATGAACTTCTAATGAGCAGAACATAGGTGTGAATTAAACACTCTTCTCCTGACAAGACATGCTGTCTATTCCAGAATTATGATTGTGGTTTTGCAAATTAACCTGTTGATAATTTGGCAGGATACAGATGCCACATGATATGAAGAATGAACACTAACACACAGCACCCTGTTTTAAAAGATCAGGAGGTTTGAAGCAATCTGTCATTGTTTTAAATGCCATGTCATAGTCAGTGAGAAATAATTCCAATAATCCATTGTATATCCACACTACTGCCTCCAAGAACATAAGATACCAGAAAGAATTTTATTGAAGAAGAAGAAGAAGAAGAAGAAGAAGAAGAAGAAGAAGAGAGAGAGAGAGAGAGAGAACTGAAGCAAAGAGTATGGCCCCCATATTTCTAAATAGCATATTTTAATTTTTTGTCACTTTACCAGTTCCCTTGATTCTCTTTCCTTTACAGACTTGTGGTTATTGATGCCATTATATGTTTTATTCCAGTATAAATAAATCCAAGACAAATATTGGGATTCAAGTTTTAATCTGAATATCAGAAAAATGAAGCAGATATGGCAGTAGATACAACCTCTATCAAGCTATCATTTTCCCTCACACGCTCATGAACAAAAGTTACCACTTCCTG
>NW_024434494.1:0-43524 GCF_017639785.1 Mesocricetus auratus | reverse complement strand
CTGCCTTGATCTGGGCACACTTTACTAGTACCTCATTATGTTGCTGTTTCTCCATTAACCATCATTGTACTGTAAGAATTTAAACCAAGATCTCCCAGAAGAGCAGCTTTTGCCTTGCCAGTTCTTAGCTTCTGGGAGGGACAAATTACTAGCCTGGAATCTTTGATTTCCAGAATCCCTGTCAGGCAGTAATGTCAAAATATTTCCCAGAAATATCAGTGCTTGTACCCATTACTGGATCAAGGCTAAAAACAACCTTCTCTTGGGAGTTCCCCTCTTCTGCCCAGGAATCACTGTTCTCCTTTTGAATCTTTTCTTCTTTGAGAGTATAAACAGAAGTTGGAGGCCAGCCTTCTTCTACCTCTCTCTGGTCTCTCTCTGCTCTCCATAGTCTTTCCTAAGGAGATCACCCAATCTTTCCAACATGTTCATCTTTAAACCTTAAGGGTACTAAAGAACTATCCAAAGGTAGTTGGGGTTGCTAGAACACAAGTGACCAGGTGAAATCACTGGATTCCATGGTCTCAAGGGCACAGTGGAATTTCAGGGAAGGGGCTATTGACATCATGTGGAATAAACATATCCTCCCTGCTAACTAGCTTGCCTCATACCTCATCAGGAATCAGGTTTCCCTATACAGGAATCTCTCATGGAACAGCACCTGCAGCACCTCCTTCTTCCAAAATACATATATATAATTGGTTAGAAAACCTTTAGTAACTTCAACATGTGGGATGAATTCTGTAGATTCCAGCCACTGTGCAGTGTGCATTTGCTTCCTGTGAAAAAATTCTGTTTCTAAGAGGATTAGCAGTTGAGGAGTTGCACAAAGGCTGGTTTGTGTCCTGTAGCAATACTAAGTTTCCAAATTAATTTATGTCTAGGCTCCCCTAGAGGCACTACATTCAATTTCCCAGGATGCTCACATCCCTCTGTTGTCTAATCCATGCCATGCATATCTGATATGATCTCAGACCTTTTTACACTGTTATTATTTATCCAAAATAATATGTATAGACAATTGGAGAAATCTTGCCAGCACACTGTACTTCTCAATACAAATTATAGTAGATTTTAAAAGATGAGGAAAAACAAGCCAGGCCTTTGTGCAGTCTACACTTATCCCTTGTCCATTTGTTTAAGCTGCAATATTGTATTGTGTTTACCTATAAAATGAGATGGCCCAAGTGTACTTCACCATGAATATTCTGTTTAACTGTACTATCCTGTTGTACATGGATTTAATAGGCTATTCTTTTTGTTATAATGTTGTTCCAAGTCTTCTGTTGGGGAATGTTCTGATCTTCTGTTGGGGGAATGTTCTTTTCCTTCTCATATATATAAATATACTAAGATCAACCTGTGACACTTGTTAGAGACTGAAAATATATCCCTCTTGTTCATTAGGGATATAAAAATGACTTCTGTCAAAAGATCAGTGTTGAGCTTTAGACATAATTTTGGTATTTGTTAGGTCATCTGACATGGAAGGAACCAAATAGGACTATGTTCTACCTGCCTGTTTTCCTTCTCCAGATCAGAAAAGATGCAGCATTAGCTGGAGCATGATTGAGAGCATGATGATAGCCTACTGCAGGCACTGTCCCAATGAAGTGACCTCCAATCTACAGTTATCCCACCACATTGTGTTGACAATGGGCAAATGGTTCACATTCAAAACCATTTTCTAACTTGTACTTGGTCCATGAACTCAATTTTCAGCTCCTTAAAATGAACATTTCAAATAGGTAAAGGGAAAGAATAGAGAAATAAGGGGACAATAAATAAAGGAATAGCCAGAAGAAGGGAAAAAACACACAAGATATAATCATACATCAAAATGATTAGGAGGGACTAGTTGAGGATGAATAATGGGAATGGAGAATTTGCAAGGAAGTAGGAAAAAAGGTAAAGAAGGTCAAATACAGAAGGGATACAAATAAAGAAATTAATAATTGTTTATTAAGGAATACATATAAATAAATGCATACATAAATATAAAAATACATTATTTATGAATAAATTAATAATATACATCAATTTGTGTATATGTTAATTTTAATATATTTAATATATATTAATTATATATATGTATATATTAGCTTTTGTAATGGAAGTTAATGGGAACTAAGCAGTTACTATGGTATTAAAATGTATTTGGTTTTGTATACTCATGAGGGGAGATTATTTCATTTTACCATTTTATATAAAGGAGGAAGTATTAACATTCTTTGAGGAATTATGCATAACAAATACAAAAACCTACAAAACTCAATTTTCTGAAAATATCCATGTGTGCTCAATTCCAAGCATAGAGAACAGAATAGCGTAGATGCAATATGACTCTAAATAAATTCAAATTTCACATGTGGTGTTGATACCCTATAACAAAGCTGTTAAATGCCTTCAGATAGACTAAGTTTAGCAGCTTTCGAATTAGAGAAAATTACCTATCCTGCATCAATTTCAGTCTAATCTAAGAATTGTCAGAATATATTTCTGAGCACATGTAAGAAGAAAAATTTACACGGGGCTGGATTTGTTGGAGTCCGCATGTTTCTTAGTCTAGAGTTTTACTTCTTATGGGAGAGGACATCAACCAACAAAACTCTTTGATAAAGTTCTGCACAGACTATATTCAGTGATATTAGGTTCTCATACCATGGACAATTGTTCCAGAATCTTGGCCAGTATCCAAGTCTTTGGCCATAACTGATTGGAAGACTTACCTCTAGTCCATGATGACATTCAAATTGATGTAACAAGGCACATGCCTCAGGATACAAAAATATACTATTGTAACATTGCCTCTCAGCATATACCTCCTTCTTTGACCCATGATAAACTGCCAGCTTCTTGAGTCTCCTCTGGGCCCAGGGTTGCCAAGAAGCAATTATGACTTAACAGTGGGTCTTACTTAATTGATCAAGCTATGCCCTCTGCCGGCAGGTTAAAGTTGTGTGGCTTTCCATGCTTGGAGGCTTCTGTTAGTGTGATCAGGACATGTCACTGTCATATGAGCTGACATTTTGGAACCTATTCCCCATGCTTCAGTTCATCCAGGTCTCAACGCTGGAGCAAGGACTGTTCCCAAGTTCAACTTGACAGATTGTCAGCATTGTTGACTCCAAAATTAAGGTCTAAACTTTTCTGAAAAGACTAAAAGTGGATTAGAAAAGGAAGCTCAAGTTGGGTAGAGGGAATGAGGTGAAAGGAGGCAGGAAAAACTAACTGTTAATGGTATATGAATAAAATGAAAAAAATGTTAAAGAATAGATAATTGTAAAGAATATATGTACAAAAGAATTGTATCCAGTATATATACAAAATATTTTCTGATTGCCTGTGTTAGCTTCAATAGTTTTTTGTCTTCTTTTGGGGAGATGATTGATCATAAATCTGTATTTGCTCCTTCTTAATTTTTAGAGAGGTCTAATACTATTCATGTCATCCTATATCTCCTACATACTAGAATCACACTCTTATGTTCTCATAATCATGGAATTTTGGCTTCCTCTCTAGAGTACTGAGTATGTTTTCTTCCTTGGCATTTTATGAGCTTAGTGAATACAAATAATTCCTCACATTATAAGTAATTAATATACTACTGTGTATCTACACTGTGGTCACCAAAGTTTTTCCAATTTAAGTATTTCTAGATATGAGAATTCAGAGATGGTAGCCTTTTTAAATATTTCCATTGATTTTAAGCAAGTAGAGTTGAAAGGTACAAAATTAAAAATAATTCAATTTTTTCAAAATTTAACTTTTTTAAATAAACCACAAAATCATTAATACATGGACACATGAGTCTCTCCCTAATTGAGTTGGGTGAGGGTTTGAGAGGACTTTGGGGGCAAGAAAATATAAAAGTATTACAAAAAATAATAAAAGGACACTAAAACACAGGAGGAAAGGGCAAGCATGATAAAGCAAACTATGTAAGACTGTGACTGCACTGCATGCTCCAGGCCCCAGATGTGGGAGCATTTACATTACAAAGCCCACACCTGCAATCATGGACAGTCAGAACACAGAAACTGTCCACAGTGACTGATTCTGTGAATAATGATCATCATAGAACTTTAACTACTAGACTTGCCTTTTTCTTTATCCTCTTAATGGGGTATGACTTATCATACTTCTGCATGCATGTGTGTTGAGTATCCATATATATACACCATTCATATATTTTAAATATACATATTTATCTATAATTTCAGAAGATGTTTGCCACCAGTACTTTTGCTTAAACTTAATAAATATTTATTAGAGGCCATGAGGTTGCAGCAGGTAAAAAATTCTTGGAATGCATTTTGGATTAAATGTCACCTGAATTTTCAGTTCACAATACCCTGAGTCTTTCTTTCCAGAAGGAAAGGCCTTTTGAAGCATGTAGTGGTTTATTTTGGGTGTGTTTTCCAACATAATCTTTAGTAAGAACTTACTTAGTAAAAAAGAATTCCTAGAATTCTTTGAAAACTAATCGGCAACATACCCAAATTTACGGGACACTTTGAAAGCAGCGATAAGAGGCAAGCCCTCAGCACTAAGTGCCTATATAATGGATCTAGAGAAGTCCCACACAAGTGACATGGCAGCATACATGAAATATCTAGAATAAAAGACAAAGTTACCCAGGAGGATTAGATGAGAGCAAATAGTCAAATTGGAGGTTGAACATTAAAATAGAAACAAAGGAAACAATATGTTGAATCAATGAAACAAAGAGTGTGGTCCTTGAAAGAACAAGATAGAAAAAGCATTATCCTATCTAACCAAAAGTCAGAGAGAGAATATGAAAAGTACCAAAATCAGAACTGAAAGGGTGGGGCCAGACATAACAATGGATACTGAAGAAACCCAGGTCAAAATTTGAAAAATCTGTAGTCCACAAAATTGGAAATCTTAAAAGGAAATGAGCAATTTTTTGGATAGGTATCACATAACAAATTAAATCAAGGACAGATAAACAATTTACCTAAACTTATAGTTCATAATGAAGTAGAAGCAGTCATCAAAAGTCTACCATGCAAAAAAGAGCACAGGGCAGGTTGTTTTCAGTGTAGAATTCTATCAGAAATTCAAAGGTAAATTAATACAAAAACCACTCAAATTGTTCTATGCAATTGCAACTGAAGGTTCAGTGCCAAAATCTTTTTACATGGATATAATCACATTGGTTCCAGTCTCCTGCATAAATTCTTTCAAGGGTACCTCCTACTTTTCTAAGAGGTGCAACATGACTGCATTTATGGTAAGGTCGTTGATCTATTTGGACTTAAGTTCTCTTTATGGCCATTCATATGGGTCTATCTGCAGTCTTCTACATGTCCACTTACAGTTATGCCAGCACCATTTACTTTCTTTATTATATTGTATAATTTTAGCTTCTTTGTGAAAAATCAGTTGTTTTATGTGTGTGGGTTAATAACAGTGTTTCCAATTCGATATCTTTGGTCTACCTCTGTATTTTTGTGTAAATACCAACCTTTTTCAGGACTATATTTCTATAATAGTGCTTAAAGTCAAGGATGGTGATTCCTTTGGAAGGAACTTTAATTTACAGTATAATTTTGGCTATACTGAGTCATTTGATTTTCCATATAACATTGAGTATCAATCTTTAAATGTCTGTGAAGAGTTACTGTGAGATTTTGAAAGGGATTGTATTGAATCTGTATATTGCTTTTTTTAAGATTAGCATTTTTACTAGGTTAATAATGCTGATCCAAGAGCATGGAAGATCATTCTGTTTTCTGGTAGTTTCTTCAAATTTATTCAATAAAGAGTCAAAGCTTTTGTTATTCAGGTCTTTCACTTGTTTGGTTAGCAATACCCCAAGTTATTTTCTTAGCAATCAGGGAATTGCAAATAAAAACACCTTTGAGATACCATTTTGCTGCTGTCAGAATGGATAAAATCAAAAACACAAATGACAGTTTATTCTTGAAAGGATGTGCAGAGAGGAGAAAACTCTTCCACTGCTGGTGGGAGTACAAACAAGTACAGCCACTTTGGAAATCAGCATTTTGGTTCTTCAAGATAATGGGAATCAGTGTACCAGAAGATTCAGGAATTCCACTCTGTGGCATATAGCCAATGAATTTACATTCATACAACAAGGACATATGTTTATTTATGTCCAGAGCAGCATTATTTGTGATAGCCAGAAACTAGAAGCAAACTACATGTCCTTCAACCAAATAATGGATTGAGAAAATTTGGTACATTACACAGTGGAGTACCACCCAAAGGAATCTTGATATTTGCAGGCAAATGGATAGAAGTAGAAGAAATCATCCTAAGTGACACAACCCAGTAATAGAAGGGCAAACATGGTATGTTTCACCTCACATATGTATATTAGACAGAGAGTAAAGGATTACCAGCCTACAATACACACCTCCAGAAAGTATAGGAACCAATGACGACAGTAAGAGAGACATACATGGTGCCCCTAGGAAGGCAAATTGTACAAGAATCCCTGAACAAATTGTGCGTAATGTGGGAGGCAAGAGGGAGATAGGACAAAGAGAAGGTAAAAAGAGAAAGTGGGAGGAAAACATGAGGATTCAGGAAGATTGAATGGGGAGAAATAGAGGAGAGGAAGAAAAGAGACACATCAATAGATGGAGCCATTATAGGTTCAAAGAGAAATCTGGCACTAGGGAAATGTCCAGAGATCCACAAAGATGATGCTAACTAAGAATATAGCAATAATGTAGAGGCTAATTAAAATGTCCTTCCCCCATTAGATGATTAATGACTACCTTATATAATGTCCTAGAAGCATCATCAAGTAGCTGATGGAAGCAGAAGCAGACAACCACAGCTAAACACTGACCCGAACTCCTGGAACCCAATTTAACAGACGGACGAGTGATGCACAAATGGGTCAAGGCCAGGCTCAGAAATCCCACAGAAACAACTGACATGAACAAGAGTGAGCTCATGAATCACATTCTGACAGCTATGCAACAAGCACAGGATTGAATCCTCTGAATGTTGGTCTCAATTTGGAGACCTGGCCTGTCTATGGGCACTCTGGCAGGGGTACCGGTATTTATCCCTAGTGCGTGAATCGACTTTGGGATCCTATTCCCTGTGTAGGGTTACTCCCTCATCCTAGATACTCAGGGGAGTGCCTTGCCCCAAATGATGTGACAGACTTTGATTATCATCCATGGAAGGCTTCAACATTACTGGGGAGTGAATGGTGGTTAGAATGGGTTTTTTGGGAGGAATATAAGTGTGGAAGGTAGAGTGAATGTGATTGGTATGTAAAATAAGATTGCCTCTAATTCAAATAAATATTTATTTTAAAATTGACAAAACATATAGGCAGAGGAGATGGTGGTGTATGTCCTTCTCTATATATGTTTGTCTTACTTTTTGATTTAAAAAATCACTGAAGATTGAGTATACAAGCACAAATATAGGGGTTCTACTAAATCAGGAGAAGGCTAGGGAGAATGGAGAGAGAGACGCTGAGAAGAGATGCCATTCTGCCAATGGAGTAACATGCCAAGTAATAGGTTAGTAATCCATTGATGTGTGGCTATACATATTTAAGATTCATTTTTCCTACCTCTCTGCCTACCTGCCCACTTATCATGTGTCACCTATTATTCTCTAATAATCACTTTGTTTTTTACTCTACATACATGGACCTAAATTGTCAGCAACAGAAGGTTAGCCTGGATTCTGTTGGAAGACTGGTACAATAGTATATCTACAAGATACAGAGAAAAATTTGACATATACAGAGAAAAATTTGACATATCAACTATTATCTCAAGAGAGAGGAGATATTTACTGTCCACTAGGTCTTCTGAGTTGTTTTTGGAGGGCGAATAATTTGAGTTAAAAAAGAATTTGCAGAGTGAATAAGGCAGCTTCCTATGTAACGAGTCACTCCTGACACACATATTACACAATGATATGTGTGAAGTTAAGGACGATGATCAAAAATGCAAGGAAATTTTTCAAGAGGTTTTCAGTTTCATTTTAAATTATTTAAAGAAATTCAATGGGGCTTATAGTGTGAATTTGGAGTTCTAAACAAATGTAATTTTGGCCTTGGGAAAGGCAAGTCATTTTTTGGGCGGTTTTATTATGAAATTTGTATTACAGAATTACAATTTTGTGAAGGAGGCCGAGGCCTGTATGCCAGCAGTCTGAATAGGGAGCAGAAACACGTGAAGGACATGATTAGTTATAAAAATATTTCTAGGTCAGGCAGCTGTATCTAATATTATTCTTTAAAATATAAAATCATAATATCTTAAAGTTAAAAATAACAGTCATGAGGTATTTATTTATTTGCTTAATTATTGTTCAATTTTACTGAGAGACATTGTCATGTGATTCATGATGGCCTTTAACACCTGATAACAGTTAATTTCTGCACTACTTCACTTATACCAGCATAGTCCTCTCTCATTTTGCATGATAAAATCAGTATAAATGTTGAAGTAGATTCACATACACACACACACACACACACACACACACACACTTTAGTTATTTTATCAGAGCCATACATAAAAAGAATTCATTTTTTCTTTAGAAATCATGTTTTCATGTAATATCATATAACAAGAGAGCTGTCTAAAGAGAAAAACAGAGATAGGATTTAGAGGCCACATGGATTTCCCAAGTTGCAATTTATTAAATTATTCAAGCTGAGAATGTAGTGTATGTCTCTGGTATTATCTACTCATTACTTCCCTTATGGACTATTGACACATTTCAAAAAGTGAACATTGATCTTTCTATCCTGAAGTATATACTCAGTATTCCATGAAGTCAATCATTTGGTTTCTCACATTTTCTGGCACTTCAGTTTCAATTATATAAAATTTAATGGTAGCCTTACTGATATAAAATATATTGTTTACTAAATCACCAATATTAGATTTTATCACATACTGAAATTGTATTCATTACTTTATGCAATAAAATAATCAATGGCACTTTTATTCACCTTGAGGATGAAAAAAAATCAAGACTAATCAAAGCTTATGCTTTCTAACTACTGGTAGTTTGCAGGAATTTTATTCTTTTTCTTTCAATTAACTGCTTCCCAAAGTATATTTTTTCACACCTTCTGACATGACATCATCACTAAATTGGTAGTAATTATTTCAGTTCTTACTAATATTAAAATCCTGACTAAAAATAAGCAGATTTATCAGCATTCTGAAACCCATCTTCAGAAGGCTTTTATACTGCCACTGTGCCCAACCTGGGGATTTGTCCCTTTACAAATGAGACTCCTTCATGGACTGCAGCGGCTGACTCCAAACAACAGGCCTAACATCTAGGGAGAGTGACTGACTAAAACCCCATGATTCTAGAAAAATGCAAAGAACTATTCTGGTTGTAAAATCCTAACTCATGTCACCTGATTTGTGTGGCAGCAGTCCTACAAGAAGCCACCAGAAACATTCAGCATATACTTATGCTAATTAAAAAATCATAGATAAAAATCTGAGGTGGCTATTTAATATTCCAATGTGGATACTGGCCAAAGTTTTTCTCAACATTTCTAATATCCATTCCCTTGTAACAGATTACTGGTTCCTCAGCATTTCCCAACCTGACGGCAGACTGTTAACCACTCCAACCCCTGAGTTCCAATTCCCTTCCCCTATCCTGTGATCATTACATAGCCTCAGTCACTTTGGATTTTGGGATCTCTCAGGCTCCTGAGCTCTTGGTTCCTTATCCTTGTCTTTTCCAGTATCTACACCCACATCCTCTCCTTTTTTGCTTCATTCTGGAAATTTTTAGAGGCTTCTGGCTATTTCTCCCTCATATCTAGCAGTAAACCTTCTCCTCTCTCATATATAAGCACATACCAGTATCATTTCTTTATTTTGTTTCCATTCAGCAGGGTTTATTTAACAAACATGTGGAGGAAACTGATCAGAGTATTTCAAGAACAATTAAGGGAACACACTTGAATAATCATGTGGGTTGCCATATAAAAATATGAAAAATTTATTTGTGTACTTTAAACTCTGTCAGAAAAAAAATTAACATATTTTACAATTTAGTTTTTTAATGTTTTCCTAAATGTTTGTCTGTATAGCACACAATTTCCTGGTGCTAATGTAGACAAGAGGCAGAAATACAATCCTCTGCAAAAGGAGTTACAATCTAGGTGCAAGAAATTCATCACAATTCTACAGGAGGAGGAACCAATGGGTGAAGCAAATGTGAATTTAAAGAAAATCATTTTTAAAGGAAATACAAAAGCTTATAACATTGAGCAGCTCATGAAATATTTCCTCGGATTGGTTGCTTTTTGTGAAAAACATGGGGCTTTTTAGTTATATTCCTAACCCTGAAAGTTACTTTGTATCACTTAATTTCAGCTTTTGTTTCCTGTTTGGCAAATGGCTTAAATTGGTTACTACAAAAAATCATGTTTTACTGTGAATCCACTTCTAAGGTGGGAAAATTCAAGTTGAACATATTCTCTAGAATGATTCAAACAGCACTCACCCAAAAGTGAAGGTTTTGTCCTGCTGCAGTTACTCACTATCCAAAACTGCTTTCTAAAGGACACATAGCAACACACAATCAGAAGTATCTGTGAGGTGAATATCAAAATGTAATCAGATATTAAGGTCATATTGTTCCCCAGTAAAGCCAGTATCTGAGCAGTATTGTGATAGTGTGCTGTGTTCAAATACAGATATTGTGAATTTATTTAATGTCATAGTTGGAATGACATAGAAAAGCTTGTTTCTATAACTGTACTTAGTTTACATGGACATATTAAGAGTAACAGCACACAAGTAGCCTGTATGCATCGGGTACCAACTCTTTATATCAGGCATGGGAGAGTGCAGTATTCCAGGCATCCCTGCCATTGTTATTATATTATTATTATTATTATTATTATTATTATTATTGACGTTTTGCTGTCATAGTTAAAATAATAATTTTTATTATTATTAACTTAGCATTTCACCAGAGATTTTCTGTGCATTCTTGACGTACATAGTACTCTATTTGCAGTTCTGTCTGGCCTCACATTCAGAGGTTCAACTGTGTCTTCCTGTTGTCTGTTAGGATTAATAACATTCAGCGGCTTTGCGTTCTCACATTTTGTTTTTTACCTAAGCAAATTTTCATGACCTTTAGCAATGGTCACCAGATTAGCTAGTGGGCTTCAACCTGATGAAGAGAGTCCAAAGTATTTGTCTCCATTCCCAGTGCTTGGTTGTCTATGCTGCCTCTCATCTATGCTGATGAACTGCCCATTCCAGCAGAGAACACTGTTGGTGAGAGTGACTCTCGAATGCCAGCAGAGAACTCTGATAATGAGCAGACCTCTGGAATGCCAGCAGAGAACACTTATTGGGAGCATAACTCTGGAACCCTGATCACTTCCTGAAGCCAACTGCCATTCCAGATATGTGCTTGGACTGCCAGACGTGTGCACAGGTCTTGGGAAGGAAAGCCTCTTACAGACAGTGTAGGGTAATCTCTTCCTGACGCCAGCTGCCATTGGAGATCAGGCTCTACTAGTGAGACTCCCTTGCCAGAGAACACTGATCCGTAGCCTATCTCCGGAATTTTGATAGCTTATTGAAGTCAACTGTCACTCCAGTTCTTCGCTTGGCCTGCCGGAAGTGTGCACAGGTATTTGGCAGTAAAGATTCCTACAATCACAATCGCATATCCTCTTCCTGCTGCCAGTAGCCATGGGAAACATCTGTCAAGGCCTTTTGTCTGAGGTAAATAACATAAAGACAGTTTTCTCTGTTCAACTGTCTTAGAAACTACCTGCCTAGACCAGTGGAGAGAGGCCTACAGGCCTCAGATAGCTTGGCTTTGGCCTTCTTATAACACATCATGGTTTCTCAAAAAATGGACCACTATCAGCAACCAAGACCCAAAAGAGAAGGTTTAACTCTAGCAAAAACCCTGGAATATTTGACAACAAATATAACCCAGGGGATTTGCCCTATCAACAACAACTTCTCCAGTCTATGCCCAGACTGAGGTTCAGAGACTCACGTGTGGATCAGGAAGCATTCAAGAAATGCAGGTGGATCATATCCCCTGACTCTGCATTCATGTAAATCCCATACTATTATGCAGGTAATGAAGTATCTACAGACTCTATAGTGTGCAACTTAATTTTCATTGTTTCTTATTTCACCCTTCCTTCCTTCCTTCTTTCTTTCTGTCTGTCTGTCTGTTTGTCTTCATTTGTTATTTTCCCTCATTATTAGGACAGAAGTTTGATTTCATGGATGAAGTACATGTCAGTCATTGATTATGCAAACAAAAAACATGGCGAATATCAACACAATATGATGGGAACCTTTCAAATTATTTTCCAGATTGGGATTCTAGTTTTGTTAATGAATGTATAGCATCTAGTTACAAAATACTGTGCAAGGTCTCAGTGTGAACATAAGTAGAAGCAGATGATTCCTTGCTGAGTTGTAATGCCAGGCGTTGGTGGCGCACGCCTTTAATCCCAGCACTCGGGGGGCAGAGGCAGGCGGATCTCTGTGAGTTCGAGACCAGCCTGGACTACCAAGGGAGTTCCAGGACAGCCTCCAAAGCCACAGAGAAACCCTGCCTCGAAAAAAACCAAAAAAAGAGTTGTAATGCTTTTTAAAACCTGTGGATTAGGAAGAGTTTTAACTGTCCATGTATCAGTGACTTTTGCTTTATATTACAATGTTAAATTAAAAAGCTTGATCTATTTTTATTTTTGAACCTTCTATCCCTTACTTGCTCAAAAATCCTCTGAAGTATTTTATAATTATTTTTTATTTAACTTTTTATATATTTCTCTCATTTCCATCTGCCTCCTCTCCTTTCTGGGCCCCTACCTCCCCCAAACCCCTACTCCACTTGATTTCCCATCCACTCACCATGGAGGGTAAGGCATTCCATGAGGTAATTTTGGAGTCTGTCATATCATCCCAAGATTGGTGGGAACTTAATATTGGGAAATAGGTCCAAAAATGTTAGCTCATATATCAGTTGCATGTCTTGATCACACTTCCAGATGCCTTGAAGCACAGGAAACCTCAGAATTTTAACCTAACAGCAGAGGGCATACGCTGATAAATTTTGTATACTTTTGAGAGAACAAGTAAGACCCACTGCTAAGTCATGATTTTCTGGCAACCCTGGGCACAAAGCATACTCATGAAGCTGGCAGTTGGTCATTGGCCAAAGGAGGTAGCAGCTGGGAAGCAACGTTAAATTTGTGTATTTTAGTATCACAAAGCATGTGCTTTGATGCAACTGCTAATATCAGCATACATTGGAAGTGGGTCTCACAATTATCCAGGGCCAAAGACTTGGACATCGACCAAGAAATTGGAACTGATTCCCATGGCATGTATACCTAATCTTACAGACAATAGTCTGTGTGGAAGTTTCTCAATGAATTTTGTTGACTGTTGTCCTTTCCCATTAGAAGCTAAATTTCTGACTAAGGAATTTAAGGACCCAAACTTAACCTACACGTGTAAGTTTTCCTTCTTACATGTGTTCAGAAATGTTGTCTGACAATTAATATGTTAGACAGAGGTTGATATAGGGTATGTAATTTTCTCTTCTGTGACAGCTGCTGAACTTATAGTATGTGAACTCTCTTAAGAGCTTTGATATAGACTGTGAGCACCTCATGGAAAATTTGAATTTATTTGGTGTCATATTGAATCTTGGTTATTCTGGCCTCCATCCTTGGCATTGAGTACACACTGTTATTTGAATAAAATTGAGTTTCTTATATCTGTGTTTTTATTATGTGAAAGTCTTCAAAGAATATTAAAACTCCTTGTTATATTAAAATAATACAAGATATTGTCCCCTCATGTGTCTACAAAACCAAATTTATACTTTTACTACCATATTAGTAGCTTAGATCTCATTAACTTCTGTTACTTAAGCTTATATATATATATATATAAATCTATTATAATACATTGAATATATAATCTCATTTAATATACATTATTATTTTATTCATAAATTATGAATTACTACATTTATATAGGTAATTATATGCACTTCTTATAAATAATTTGTATTTTATTTTTTTTCATCTATCCTGTATTTGACTTTTTTGGTTCTTTTTCCTAATTCCCTGGTGATTCCCCCTTCCAATTAGTCACCTCTATTCTTCTCTCCTACTCATTTTCATGTATGATTATATCTTGAGTGTGTTTGTTATTTTCCTTTTTTTTGGCTATTCCTTTATTCCTTCCCCCCCTTATTTTTCTCTTCTTCCCTTATACATATTTGTAAATGTTTCCCACCAAGTACATGTCAGAAAATGGTTTTGAAAGCATGCAATTTGCTCATTGTCAATACAGTGTAGTGGGAAAACTTTAGCTTAGAACCTTTTCTTCTTTGATAGATTAAGCTGAAAATGAAGGTCAGGCTTCTGACTCTCTAGTCTGTCTCCAACCTGCACATTCCCTCCTAAGGAGATTCCCCAGTATGCCAGCACGCTGATTATTGAAAGTTAAGTACAATGAAGGACTCACCAATGGTTGTTGGTTTTGCTACAACACATGCAACATCATTGCTCTATCCAGGAATATTGCTTGGGACACAAAGCAAAACCTACAACAACTCCTTCTTCCAAACAAGAAATTTCTAATTGGTTGGAAATCCTTTAGTAACTTCCATATGGGTGATTAACTGTAGATTCTATCCTCTCTGAGGTGTGCATTTGCTTCCTGTGAAAACATATTTTTTCAGTTTCTAAGAGTATTTAGCCATTGAAGAGTTGAACTAAGGCTGGTTGTGTTCTGTAGGATTAATAAGAGTCCAAGATACAGTGTTTTTCTAGGCTTCCCTAGAGGATCTACATTCAGTTTTCCAGTTTACCTGCTTCCACGTGGTATCTATTCTAGCCATGCTATATCTCACCTGAGCTCAGAACTTGTTCCACTGTTAGTTTTTAGACAAAGTAATATGTCTAGTCACTTGGAGATGTCGTACCAGCACACTGTTCTGTTCTCAGTTCAAATTCTAGCTGATTTTAACAAATAAGGAAAAACAATCCAGGCCCATGTGCATTCTACCCTAATCCGTTGGGGAATGTAGGTAAAGATGTCAGGTGTGGTTAGCAGTGTCTATTAGTGCTCCAGCTAAACAGTTTAAGAGGAGTGTTAAGACTAGCCAGAACTGGAAGAGCCTGCACAAAAGCCACTTGCCTCTGAAGGTGAATATATATATGCAAGGCTAGGAAGTGAGAGGGAGTGTTTGATGTTGCTGTTTTACCACAGCAGATCTCAGAATGTACTGAGGAATGTCTTTTTCAAGAAGACTGCTTTGCTTTTGTCAAGTTATCCTGGAGTGACTTCATCACTAATCTGCTTAAACAGTATGAGGTTTGAGAACCAGTACACTACAAGAACCCTCTTGGCAGATCATGGCTTCTGTGCACTGCTCAAAAGAACAATAAGTCTCCAGTGAGAAAAGTCTTCAAGAACGCCCTCAAGGAAATGTTCAAATTCTTTATGACTGATTGAATTCATGATAGAAGATCATCTCTGTCTTAAACATAAGGCTTTCATATTGTAAGACCAATAATTGTCCCCAGGGCCCTAGCATGCTAGCTGGTAAGAGAGGGTTCTGCTCATTGCAGGAGATCAAGGTTTGTCTCTCAAACAACAAGACTTCCAGATTGCTAGCTGCCACCTGAGCTTGACCAGACATGAGAAAGCACATTGACAAGTCATCCAATATTTCAACAGATTTCTTCATCAACCATCCCATTTCTTCATTTCTATTTATATTATGTTATCAGATAGCCTTTTTTGGATGGGACTCAACATTTTTGAGAATGGAAACAATGATATATTTGTAAAATACCCAAGGGGATACATGCATGTCACCAAGTTGTGCACATTGGCAAAACTCTATTGCTCAAGGTAGGGAAACCAATGCTCATCACAAGAAACAACTGAAGCACTGAGACAGGAAACCCCTCATGCCCAACCAAATATCAATGATTGCAGTGTCTAGTAAGGAATAGTTGCTCAAATGCACAAACTCATAGAAAAAAACTTAGCATATCTTTGTGCTTCTGTATGTGTTTGTGCTTGTGTATGTGAGAGAGATATAAAGATAGAGATAGTGCAAGAGGATGCTACCAAGGATGTTAAATATTGGATGTGGGTATGTCATATCATAAAGGATCAAAATAGGCAACAATAAGTCCATGTCTTGTATCTTTACACTGAAATATATGGCCAGGCCTCTCTAATTGGTACTTGAAGAACCCAGCACACTGTGTCTTGCCTGACAAAGAATCGCCACAAACTCACAGAAGCTTACATGTCAAAGAAGCTGCCACATGACAGGATTTGTCCAAATGTATCCTAGGAAGAAACTATTCTTTCCCAGTCCCTGAGTTGTGTGACTAAGGCTACACATTTGGGTTTCGTTTTGAAGTAACACAATAAGCGTTCCTCCCCATCTGTTGTGTTGCACTCACCATGACAAGTCTAATATATCTGGTGAAAGTCTGCAGATTGAAATGAAAGACAAGACATCCAGTCATTCATACTAAGATATCTCTTCTTCATTTTAGAGAGGGTACAGCATTATATACAGGCTTACATTACAGTTGAAAAATCCCCAGGTGGAAGAGATCATATAGATTTTGTTTCTCTCTGTGCTAGATATAGATGTCAGTGAGGCAAGCCTGGGGAAGTAAGCCAAGACTAGAAAACATGATGGACATTAACAGAAAAATAAAATGCAACTCTTTGCTGAGCAGGTAATAACAGAAAACTTAATGGGGCTATCACCATATATGTGTGTGTGTGTGTGTGTGTGTGTGTGTAATTGTCTCAAGTGACTAGGACATTAATGTCAAACTTACCCGTTAATGGAGAAATCACCCAGGATGTATGACACTCCAGTCATAGTTTGGCGGACATCCCCTTAGACTCACCTCTCATTGGCTGCCCAACTTTTCTGTAAGTTCAAATATACTTGAGCTGAAGGATTCTCTGTGGTCCTCCATTGACAAATCGAGTTTGCAGTTGCCTAGCACCAAGGTTTCTTAGTGAAATGAAGTATATGCTAGCAAGTCCTATGGCTATATATGCCTTTCTCCCGAGATCTACAGTAGCATAGCTTTACCAAGGCCTATATTTCACCTCACTAACAATTTTGTAAGTGGCCATGTCCTGTTCAAAAATTGAAAAGGGGATTTAGCCACTCATCACTGTCTATACGATTGTCCAGTTGTTTTAAATGTGTTCTTTTTCCACAAAGGGAAAACTGGAATCTGAATTTGTGTTTGAAAGTGTGTCCAGTTTTTTTTTTGGCTCCATGAGGACCACTCATGAGTTTGAAACGTTGATATGGCAGGTTTGTTGAGAAACTGGAAATCTCAAACCAACTGTTTCCTTTCTTTCTCAGCCTGTAGAATGAATGACATCAAGGCTCAGGGACACTGGTTCAGGGGATCTCACTTAAATTGGCTTGGGCATGTTCCCACAGTATCAGTTCCATGTTTTCTCCAAGCCATGAATATCACCAAATGTTCTGGCAGAAATGAAGCTCATTTCCTGGAAGAAAACACAAAATGCTCTTGACACCATATTAGGGGACAATCAGGTCTCTTCCACTGTGTAGTGCATGGATGTTTGAATTCGACCTGAGCAAAAGTCTCTCGAGTTACATCATGCCAGAATCTGTCTATTTCAGATTGCTAACTGGCATCCATATTTTTTAAAAAATTGAAATGAGGAGTGCATGATTTAATGAATCATTTGGGGACTCAGGACGTTATTCCCCACTTGTTCTATCTTTTGGCACATGAAAGGTATATTTATCCATTTGTACAGTGGCCATCAAGAAACCTCAATACCTCTCAACTGCCATGTGCACATATTTAACTTGTCAAATTGTGCAATATGAGTAACAACCATTTGCCATAAATGGCGAGGAAATAGGCCTGAAGCGTTTTTTAGTAGTCATAGATAATATTGTGGGTATAACGCATATTTTGAAAATTTTAATGAACAGTCTCTTTAGTTAAAACAAATCACCCTCCCAGACATTTTTCATTTCAATGATGAAAGTTATGAGACTGCAGAGCTCTCTACCTAAGATAAGTAACCATTGAATATTTCCCAACAAATTCTGAAGATCATTTAAAGATGGCAAACTTTTCAATGTCCCAAATAACTTTTGAAAATTAGTTGTAGTTTGTAAATACTTGTTTTTCTTAACCAATCTATAATCCAATTTATAAAGTTCTCGCTGGTTGACAAAGCTTCATTTGTATCTTAGCTGACATTTACAAATTTGTATCTACAGTGATTTCTTTCTAGATGGGATCTAACAGGGCAAAAGTTTCCCTGAGGTTTCTTCTCAAAACCATTTTTTTGCTCTAGAATTCCTTTGCCAACCATAAGAATTTAGGAGAATTCCTGTCCTTGGATAATCTCTAAAGAATTGTCATAAAGATTTATTTGGATTTTAGGCCATTTTGTAGTCTTCTGTTACATTTCATTGACCTGGTCCATTAAGGACTTAAATCACAAACCATTCATGATAACAAACTGACTGGCTAGATGATCTTTTTAGCTATAACAAAAGCAACTTATGTAGCTTCTTAACTATCCAAAGCTATTAAAATATCCTTTTATTAATATCCAAAGCAATTCAACTGATTCAAAATCAGGTGTTCAACATCAAATTTCACACATACCGGTGTGGCCACATGATGTATACAGAACATACATACATCTTTTAGTCATCATTTTTCCCCAAGTGATGATTCTTTTTTGAAATGAAACTTCCTTAATTGAAATTTCTTGTGACAGTATAGCTCTAGCCAATAGCGGAATTAAAACAAAATGTTGAAAAAACCCTCATGGTTTTCCCAATCTTTCCATTTCTAATCATCAGTATTCTGTTTTAACTAGGCAATTTGAGAGGAGTTGAAAGTGGCAAAATTAACCTCAGGTCCTTTTATATAGATTTAAACCAATCTTTTGGGATTCCTACTGGAGTGGGCATTCTTGGTTTATCAGCATCCATGACCATCAGAATTTTAAATACCTCTCGCAAATGCTGTAACAGGTACCATTTTGTTTATTTTTTCTTTATCCCAAAAACAGGTACATTCAAATTGGAGGTGGAAAGTTCAATATGTCCAGGCTCCAATTGCTCATGAACCAGCTGATGAGCAGGATTCTGTTTTATTTTACATAGGGCCATTGTTCTACCTACATGGGTAACTCTGACTTCCAAGTATTTGGATTAGGCCATATGGGTGGAGGATTAGTCACAATAGCCCCATCTAAAAGTGACACAGTCCTGTCCAATATTCTGACATGTGGGTAACAGAATTTTTTGTGTGGTAATAATTTTGTGAGTGGTAAATAGTTCTGTGTGCCCCTCGTTATCTCTGCTTTTGAGATGTTCTGAGCTCCACTCAGGAGCTACAGTCATATCCACTGCTTATAATGTATCATGGCACAATGGTAATCAAGAACTAGTAGTTTAGTTTAAAGTTAAACACGAGCAGTAATTTACTAACTGTTATTACTTGGAATTTTAAAGTAATTTTTCAAGATCAGTCTTTTTTTTCTTCATCTTAGCACTATCACTCCATAGGGCATCTTTCAACAATCTCGAATGGGTAAAGGCAGCAATAGGAAAACATTCTGGTCTTTCATTCTGAATAGCCTTTTGGAGGTCATATTTAACTTGTTCCCAATCATGAATATTAAGTCTTCTGGACTGTAGAAACCATGGACTTCTTTTCCCAAAGTTTAAATGGAATCTTATCTGTCTTCTGTTGAGTGACAGTACCTTGTCTTTTTAACAATTCTAATAACTGTTATATCAATACAGCCATAGAAGCTGAAGTTCCAATTTTTTTATTATTTTAATTTTAAATAGCTTGCTTTTCATGTCAATTCCAGTTCCCTCTCCCTTCCCTCCTACCGCACCCCCTAATATACCCCCCAGCCTCCCACCCTTCTGACACTTCCTTCCAAATAGGGGATATCAAGAGTCTGTCATTTCAATCAGGGCAGGGTCCAGGTACTCCCCGAAGAGTCCAGGATGAGAGAGCATCCTGCTTTGTGTTATGGACACACAACATCTCTTTGTGTGTGCCAGGGATAAACACGTATCCACTGCCAGGGGTCCCATAGGTTGACCAAGCCTCCTCACTGACTCTCAACACACTCACACTTAGGGGGTCTGGATCAGTCACATGCTGGTCTCCCAGCTGTTGGTCTGGGGTCCAAGAGCACCCCCCTGCTCAGATCAGCGGTCTCTGCTGGTTTTGCCAGCCCATTCTTTGCCAATTTGCTCATCACTCCTCTATCTCTGTCACTGAGTTCCATGGGTTCAGTTCAGTGTTTAACTGTGGGTGTTTGCCTCTGCTTCCATCAGTCACTGGATGAAGGACCCAGAATGGATACAGACATCAAGTTCATTATCAGGAATGGGCATTCGAGTTCATTATCAGGAATGGGCATTCGAGTTCATTATCAGGAATGGGCATTCAAGGTGGTCTCTCCACTATTGCTTAGCTTGCCCATTGGTTTCAACCCAGGTGCTTAGTCCTCTCCCTGGCTGGTGGCCAATGTCACAGAGGCCAGAAATTATGACAGTGATGAGGACTCTAGGGTGGGGCCTGGGACGACCTGCTCTGTGGGTTGGGAGTTCTGGTGGGAAATATCAGTGACAGCTGAGGCAGAATCCTGGGATGCAAGAAGACTGCAGAGGCATGGAGATAGAAGGTGCGTGCTAGGAATGTAAGGAGCTGATGGTGTCCCTGCCAGCAGTCTTCGCTGGTGCTGGCCTAGGTCCAGGGCCTGAGTCTGTGGGCCTCACAGCTCGAGGATGACGGGCGGGGTCTGACCAGGCAGAGGCAGAAGTACCCCACATAGGAAACGGGAGACTGCCAGTTTCACAGGGCTCTTCTGGCACAGCCTTCAAGCTTTAGTCCAGAATTGCTGGCTTACCCAGGCAGCCTGGAGCAGTTGGTGGCCATCAGCAATGGCAGTCCATACAGGAGTGGGTGGCGCAGGAGATAGAAGAAGCACCCCTAGGCTAAGTCTGCTTGAGCAACTGATTAAACTCTGCATCTGCTTCCCCAAGTGTCCAATCCAAAAAGTGCGTGGCACTCAGGGCTAACTTCTCTGTGTCTTCATGCCAGGCAGAGTCGTAGTGCGCTAGTTCCACCATCAGAACTGTCATGATGCTTCTGTCTGTCCGACGCTTTTGGCGCCTTTAGTGTTTAATTTCTCTTCCCTATCAAATGGGGCACTGTCATGGACAGAGCTTTATTTCAGGCACATCGGTCTGGAAGTGAGGCTGTAGTGCACAGGAGAATTGAGGTAACTTTCCCATAATTAGGGGAGATTAGAGCTAAAGTATACGAAGTGCAAAGAAACGTGAGCAGGACAGGCGAGTGGTTCAGCTACAGTGTAAGATTGAGTTCAAGTTTAGAGAATGAGAGAGAAATAAGGAAGTTAGTAAGTGGTTTGAAGTGTCAGCAGGTGAAGACGGCCTGAGTTCAAAGTTGTGAAGTGTAAACCTGGGTCACTTAAGCAAATGTTGGAGTAGCGAACTGCGTGGACGCTTTAGGATCTCACAAAGAGCCCGGTGGAAGAGGGTAAAGAGGCGGCTGAGGATGAGTGTAGAGCCACTGCAGTGCACTGTCACAGAAGCTGAGAAGTCAGGGAGGTCTCAGGAAGGGGAAAGCATGGTCAGCAACGGAATGAAAATTTGTAGTCGTACTGTACCATTGAAAGATGTGAACCACAAATATTTATTTAAATGGTCCAACAGACACGTTTGTAAGTGTTACAAAAAAAGTGAATATAGCTTTCATGATTTGTTAATCCAGCATGGCTAAAAGTTTTATTTTATATGTCATCAGTGTAAAAAGTAACTTGTTTTCCTCTCTAGATAGTAGGCTCTTCAGTGAACAGAAGCAATGTCTGATTCTACAATATCCTGGGCACATGTCACAGCTTTTCGTTGTGTAAAAGCAATCCCAGTTCCTCTTTGATGCAGGAAGGATTCTTCTTTAGTTTTTCATTATGCCTTTCCCAGTTCCTTTTTTAAGTTGAATAAATCAAGAATTTAGGCAATGATATGTATCATTGGCTTACATGTTAATTAGGTTTAAATATTCAATTTTAATTAAAATGTATTGTATACATATCCACAGAAGTTTAAGAAAGTGACTCACAATAATGATAACTTCATTACACAGTTATTAAAATAATATTGGGGAAAAGAGCCTTTATAATTGCCAGGTTTGGTGGCATGCATTTGGTGTTCATGTCTTATTTAATCATGTTCCTACTTTAGATAGTATAATACAGAACAAGCTCTCTGGTTTTATTTTATTCATTTATTTATTCTACTTGTTTCCCTAACACAAGTCTAGATCTTTTATAAGATAGTTCTCAGAGCTTGAGATTGCTTAGTGTTTGTTCAGTTTCAAGTCACATATTTTTTACACAAGTGTTTCATGTTGTATTTATTGCTAGTTTTGGTGATGCTGAGTTACTTAAAGTGATCAAAACTCATCATAATAAGAGTGTTGTTTCCTCATTAATAATGTGTGGGTTAATATATTGTGATTTTGTAAGTACTTAGTAAATAGGTTAAAAGTATTTTCAAAGTGCTTTCATACAGTATATTTTGATCATTAGAAGTTTTTTTTTGGTTTTTTGAGAAAGGATTTCTCTGTATTGTTTAGGAGGCTGTACTGGAACTTGCTCTGTATAGCAGACTGGCCTTGAACTAAGAGAGATCCACCTGCCTCTGCCTCCCAAGTGCTGGGGTTAAAGGTGTGGGTCACCAATGCATGGCTCATTAGAAGATTTTTAACAGGTGATGATTCTTAATCATATGCAGACTAGAAAAATGTTTAGATATCTTGATGATTTTTATTTAAAATTATATTTTGAGGTTCAAGACAGAGTTAACCATGATGGCCTCGAACTCAGATACACACCTGCATATACTTCCAAAGTGCTGGGATTAAGTTGTATGCCATTTTTGCCTGTCTTATTATTTATATTATGTCTGTATTTTGCCTGTATGGACCACCCCGTCTGTGAGTCACAATTCTTATTTTGGTTTTGAGGTACTAGGAATAGGATACAAGATTTATTAATGAGGACTCAGGGCAGAGATTCAGTCCAAGGGAAGCAATACATTGTCCAAAGGGACTGTGATCAATCATACACAATCCAATATCATATTATTAAAACATTTCATAGAATAAATGAGAAAGAATATACTCCCCCTCCTGTTTTCTTCTGTTAGGAGTCAATAAGACTCCTTTTTTCTTAAGGCTTCATGGGCTTTTCTTTTTTTGTTTTGTTTTTTCAATGCAGCATTTCTCAGTAGCTATGGATCCAGGCCTGAAACTCACTCTGTCGACCTGGACTCTAGATGAGCCTGGCCTTAAATTCAGAGATCTTCCTTGCTTCTTCCTCCCCAGAGCTTGGATTAAAGGCATGTTCTGTGATTGCCTAGCTCATTTTTGGTGTTTCCAGACAGAATTTCTTTTTGTAGTCCTGGCTGTCCTGGAACTCATTCTGTAGATCAGGCTACTCTGAAAGTCTTCCTCCTGAGTGATAGGATTAAAGTGTGACAACATTGCCTGGTTAAGGCTTTATGTTTTTTTGTTTTTGTTTAAGCAATTTGTTTTATGTCTCATGTTTATGGGAGACTTAGTCATTTGTTTTAAGAAGCTTGGTTGCTTGCTAAGCTTTTTTTGTGGGGGTGGTATTTTGAAACTGGGTCTCACATTGTGACCCATTCTGCCATTAAACTTGTTTGTTCTACCTTAGCCTCCTGTATCACAGGTGTGAGCTACCACACTCTGTAACTTTAATTGTCATCTTACTTGTCTTGAAAACTATTTCATCTTGTTAAGTGTTAAATTCTTATTTTTCTTTTTAAGAAATGTTGCTTGGTGTTGAGCTGGAAGAGAGTACAAGGTGCTTCTGGAAAACTTCAAGGTATACATATTGTCTTTCTTTGTTGCTACCACTTTAACCTGCTTGAATAAGTCACTTAACTTGTTTTACTTTAATTTTCCTATTAGAACATATTAAAAGATAATTGAGAAAGTTTTGGCTGAGATTCGAGATTGAAAGTTTCAAAGGTTGAAACAAAAATGAGGTAGAAGGGGATAATTTAATACATTAAACTGACCAAATCTGGTATTTTCTTCTTAAAACAAGATTTTATAACTGCCTGAAAGTTTGTGTATGGCTTTCTGCATATGACTGCAGTGTCCACCAAAGCTGAAAGAAATCCCTTGGAGAAAGTGTTATAGCTGCTTTCCAGCTGCATGACAAGGCTCCTGTGATACTGTCTTCTGTTACAATTGTGTTGTGTTCTTAATTGCTGTTCTGTCTCTAATTTTGCCACTAGTTCTTGCATGTTTAAGGCCCTTTTATTACGAAAGGAAGGCCATCTTGTCCAGTTGGATTGATTAGAGCTCATGAACTGAAGAAAGATAGCACATGACTTATCATTTATTTATTGAGATTTATGTATTTATTGTTTGTTTTGGTTTTTCGCATCAGGGTTTCACTGTGTATTTTTGTAGCCTGTCCTGGAACTAACACTATAGACCAGGTTGGTCTTGAACTCACAAGAAATCCACTTGGCTCTGCCTCCTGAGTGATGGGATCAAAGGTGTTGGTCAACACTGTCCATCGAGATCATTTACTTTTACTTTGTGTATGTGAATATGTGCCTGTATGTATGCACCTCCTGTTTTCAGTTTTGCAACACCAGAAGAGAGTGTCTGTATGAGTTTTCTATATTGGGAATTTGTTCTGTCTTTTTATATCTTTTGTAGTGCTCATTTGCTCTTAGTTAAATAATGTACTTAATTTCAATTTTCTCCTTTCCTCTTGTTTTTTATTTACATAACACACGCACACCCACACATACACACAGTTGGTTTACAGATGTTAAATGTGAAATGGTTATTAGAGGGCTAAAGAGCAGGATTGGAGTAATGACATCAGTGCCCTCATAAGTAACGTCTTTAGTCATTTTAATTTGCTGAATTTTTTACTTTATATAACTTAATATTTATCACAATTTTTATTGCTAGCTTTTGTATTTTGTGAGTATAAAGAGCCTGCCTGAATCTACCCTCCGTGGGCTCATTTTATTGCATGACTTTCAGATTGGAGAGAAGAAGCTACTTGTCAAAGTTGATGCAAAGACAAGGGCATAATTGGTTGAGTGGAAAGCAAAGAAGAAGGTTTCTAATGTGGGATGCAATAGCTTTTCTAGTCTTGGTGTGCTTGTTCAGTGTGAATACTTCATAATACAATAAGTCTAACATGGGTTCTCAAAAGATCATTATTGTAATATGTGCTTATGGATTATGTAGTGTATTTTTATAGTTTGTAGATAAGTGGTTTATCTACCCACAGAGGGTGGATGACTGTTGGTTTGCTTTTTCCAGCATGGGTGGCAACTCAGAAAACCTGGGAAACCTGAAGTAAACTGCATATACAGCCTGCAGGGAGCTCAACATTTTCTAAGTAACCCTAATCTAAACCTCTTATTGACTAGGGTACTGGTTTCTGCTTCTTCAGGTAGATTGTCTAGTTTGTTTTTCTTTTTTTTTCTGAGATGCTCTCCATTGAAAGACTGCTTGCAACTTAACATTATTCCATCTGCCAGGTACTCTTAGATTTTTTATTCTGAAAGGAGAATCTTGACTGTCAGGGACTTCCTGAAGCTATCTTCAGTTGTTAACTTTCTTACTCAAGGAGCATCCCTTCAGGATGGAATGTTTCAATTTGGAAAAAATCTTTCACACAAAAACCTTTCTTTGTTTTGGATTTTATGAGACAGGGTTTCTCTGTATTGTTTTGGAGGCTGTCTGTCCAGCCTGGCCTCGAACTCACAAAGATGTTTCTGCCTCTCCCTCCTGGGTGCTGGGATTAAAGGCATGTGCCACCACCGCCCAGCTCACACAATAACCTTTATCATTTCTCTATTGTATTGTCTTTTAATACTGTCTTCCCATACTCTTTTTCGCTACACTAATAAATATGGTCTCTAATATTTACCATCTCTTGTCTCACAGCCCATCACTCCCTGTCTGATACTCACATTCTATACCCAATCCATACCTTGGATTTTCAGTAGAAGAGGAAATATTTTCACTAGCTTTGCTATAAAATAGCATAGGATAACATAGGATAATATCTTGCGAATTAATAAAGGAATGAGTATTTAATTGAATAACAGTAATTTGTGGTTAACTCTTGTTTTCCTCAGACCCTGAGGTAGAAGAAAAATAAAAAAAGTTTTAATGAGTCAAAAGGAACATGAAATTTTTTGAAAGCAGTGAAGAGGTTTTCGTAACTAACTTGATTGAAAATATTACATCTGGTTGTTTAGACTTTTTCCTCATTCATTCATCCATCCATCCATCCATCCATCCATCCATTCATCTATCTCTTTATTTTCGAGATAGGCTTTTTTGTGTAACAGTTCTGGCTGTCCTGGGATACTTTTTGTAGACCAGACTGGCTGCAAACTCGCAAAGTTACTCTTGCCTCTGCCCTCTGAGTACTGGGACTAAAGTTGTGCACCATCACTACCCAGCTCTTTCTTTCCACTTTTTAAAGCTGGTGTTTATTACAATTGTGTTTCATTCCAGCTAACCTGTCGATACGATGCCCAGGTTGCAGCTTTCTTTCATCTCAGCAATAATTCATCTTCTGTCCTCTCCATCACAGCACCAGGCTTGCAAGTGTTACACGTATATGTAGATAAAACATCCATACAATTAAAAGAATGAATTGATGACCTGAGCATGCTTGATGAATGCCTCTAATCCAAGCATGTGGGAGGGAGAGTGGCTGATTGATGAGGTCACCCTGGTCTGCCTAGTAATTCAGGCCAGCCAGGACTAATACCTATCTTAGAAAACAAAACAAAATAATGATATTAACTGGTAATTGTTGAAGTATAGATAATCTCTGGAAAGCTATGCACATTATATCCTGGTAGACAAATTTGCTCCAAGTGAATACCTTCACATAATTGCTTCCAAATTCATCTAGTTAATATTTTCTTTTTTTCAAGACAGGGTATCTCTGTGGCTTTGGAGGCTGCCCTGCAACTAGCTCTTGTAGACCGGGCTGACCTCCAGCTCACAGAGATCCACCTGCCTCTGCTTCCCAAGTCCTGGAAATAAAGGTGTGTGCCACCACTGTCATGCTCATATGCATTTTAGATTTGGGTATAGAAGTTGAAATTAGGAAATGGGAAATTGTTTGGGAATTTATCAAGAGCTTTGGATCACATTTGACAAACTCTATTATGAATGACCTTTCTGACACAAATTAACTTCTCTGCTTCCATGTTCTTTTCAATTATTATTGTTTTAATGATAATGAGCAATCAGCTATGAAATAGAACTTAGCCTTCATTAGCTTGGTCGCTCTCTCTATTTTCTTTCTCTTTCCCTTCTTTCCTTCCTTCCTTCATTCCTTCCTGCCTTCCTTCCTTCCTTCTTAAAAAAGAGTTTGAGAGGCAATCAGCCATTTGAAAGTTTGAGTTGAATTACTTTGTTATAAATCCTTCATGGTTGTAATTCTGTCAAAATAGCTATATTGATTCTTCAATTTTCAGTTTGTTTGGATGGTAATTTAGAGTCTGTGTGCTACTTTTATATTAGCAGGCATTGGAATTTACAGCTCCTATTCTTTTTTTGGTGGGGGGGTTTCGATACAGTGTTTCCCTGCGGCTTTGGAGGCTGTCCTGCAACTAGGTCTTGTAGATCATACTGGTCTCAAACTCACAGAGATCTGCCTGCCCCTGCCTCCAAGGTGCTGGGACTAAAGCCTTCAGGACCATGTATTTCTCAGCAATATGCTTTCTAATGGATATTTTGATAGTGTAAATTTAGATATCAGAGGTCAGGTTTCAGGGAGTTGGTTTTGATGGCACATAGCTGTAATCTCAGCACTTAGGAGGCTGAGCCAGGATAGCAAGTCCTAGGCCAGCTTGGGCTGCAAGTTGGTATTGAGAAAAACAATAACAAACAAAACACTGCAGACTTGGGATATAAATGTAAACCTAAGTGTTACTGGAGTATTCTCTTTCCCATAAAACTTTGCAGACCACTTTCTTTCACTTTTATATGTAAATTATTATCAAGCATGTTTTACATGTCAATCCCAGTCTACCCCCCTTTAACTCATCCCCAATAAACTTCTGATCCAGCCCCTTCCTGCTCCCAAGTAAAGGTGAGCTCTTCCATATCATATTGAGCACCTCGTGTGTCTAGGCTGAGAGGATATCCCATTAAATGGAATGGGCTATCTAAGTCTATTGATAGAGTATCACATTTGTTGAATGGACTTTCAAAGTCTATTCATATTCTATGGACAAAATTGATGTACTACCAGAGGCCCCAAAGATGGTCAAACCCTTCTCACTGACACCCATATTCAGGGGTTCTGGATTAGACCTTTGCTGGTTTCCCAGATATCAGTCTGTGGTTCATGTGCAGGTCATGCATTTCTGTAGATTTCACCAGTCTGGTTTTGACCCCTGCTCAACACTCCTGCAACTGTATTCTGGGATTTCAATTCTGTATGTATTTGTGGATGTCTGCTTCTGCTTCCATCAGCTATTGTATGAAGGCTCTGGGATATTATATAAGAGAGCCAAATATCACTATTAGGGAAAGGTATTTATGGTATCCTCTCCACTATTGCTGAGAATGTTAGTTGGTGTCACAATTGAGGATCTCTGCACATCTCCTTAGTGCCAGACTTCTCTTTAAAAATATAATTGTGCCCATCCTGAGAGAGGTAAGCCTCACAGAAATAGACAAACATGTATGTACTCATTCATATATGGATTTTAGATATGGATCAGAGAAGTCTCAGCCTACATTCCCAGTGTCAGTGAGTCTGGCAAACAGGGAGGATCCCAAGACAGATGCATGATGCCCCAAAGAAGTCGATTGAGGCAAGATCTCCTGAGCAGATTGGGAATATTGGGGAGGGGATAGGGAACCAGGAAAATGAGAGGAGGATAAGAGGAGGGGACAAGAAGATATGGGGGAGCAGAAAGGTTGAGTCGAGGTAAGAATAGAGAGCAGGATGAGAGATACCATAATAGATTGAGTCATTATAGGCTTGAAGAGATAGCTGAAATTAGTGAGATCTCCAGAGATCTACAAGGATAACCATCTGGTAAACTAAGCAATAGTGGAGATACTACATTAAATGCCCATCCTTGATCTTAAATGCCATCCTAGAAACTTGATCAAGTTACTGATGGAAGGAGAGACAGATACCCACAGCAAGCCACTGAACTGAACTCCTGGATCCTAATGACAGAGATGAAGGTCTGATGAGGAAAGAGGTCATGACCATGATGGTGAAACTCTCAAAGACAGCTGACTGGATAAAGGGGAGTTCTTGAATCCCAGACTGATGCCTGAGAGGCCAACAGGGGACTGATGCAGACTGCATGAGTGTTGTCTCAGTAAGGAGCCCACAGAAATCACTGGGGCCTTGGATATTAGATCAATGTTTACCGTGGTTTATGAATGATTTTGGGGAGCCCATTCAAAATACAAAGATGCTTTTTCATCCTGGACACATGAGAAAGGGCCTAGGTCCTGCTCTGGATGAATGACAGACTTTAATATCTCCCAAGGATGGAATTACCCTCCCTGGAGAATGATATAGGGATTGGGTGGGGGACTGGGGGTGGTGGAGGAACAAGGGCGGAGGGGTAGGAGAGGGATATGGGATTGACATGTGAGGCATTCCTGTTTTTAATTTAAATAAAAATTACAAAATCAGAATAAGAAATGAAAAAGGATAACAGTTGGTAAATGAGGTACTGGTATTGAAAGAAAAGGAAAGGGTAAAATTATATGGAATGGAAAAATAAACAGAGTGTCTGGAAAAAATATAACGGTTCCCTATATTATGTTATCTCTTACGGTGCACTCCTGTATTTTTCCACAGATTTCCTGCTCTCTCATGTCCTCTTCTCCGCTCCTTCTCTCCCTGTCTCTTTTTTCTATCTACCTCACCCATTGAACTATATTTCCAATTTACTCATAAGGTCTTTTCCCTTTAAAATTTCCTGAGTGATTTTGTATGGCACTCTCAAGATTCTCATTATTTCTTAGCTTTTCTAGCTGTGTGGATTGTAGGCTGGTAAACATATGCTCTATATCTAAAATCCAATGTGAGTGAGTAAATCCATATTTGTCATTTTGTGACTGGGTTACGTTGCTCAGCATGCTTTGTTCTGGTTCCATCCATTTGATGAGTAATTTCAATTTTTTCTGCTTAGTAGTACTACATTGTATAAAATTATCACATTTTCTCTGACCATTTTTCAGTTGAGGACCATCTAAGTTGCTTCCAGGTTCTGACTATTACCAATAATGTTGTTATTAACATAGATGAACAGTTGTTCTTGTTTTATTAAAGTGCATTTGGAGGTATATGCCTAAGAATGAATAGCTGGGCCTTGAGGTAGATTGATTCCCATTTTTCCAAGGAATCTCCACACTGATATTCAAAGTGACTGCATGAGTTGGCACTCCCACAAGCAGTGGAGAAGTATTCAACTTTCTCCACATTCTCTTCAGCATAAACTGTCATTGGTGGTTTTTTAGCCATTCCTACATGAGTAAATTTCTTTCAGCCAATTTAGTCTCCTCCATTGAAAATTCTCTATTTAATTCTGTACTCGAATTTTAAATGGATAATTTGGTGTTTTGGAGACTAGCATTTTATTTTGGCATTTGGTAAAGTGGGGTTGTCTATTGACTGTGTTATTGTCAGTATAATTACTTCCTTATTATTGGGTTTTCCTTCCAGGACTTCTGTATGGCTGGATTAGTGGACATGTATTGCTTATATCTGGTTTTGTTGTGGAATACTTGTTTTCTACATCTATAATAATTGACGTTTCTGCTCATTATAGTAGAAAGGTATGCCATCCGTGGTCTATAAGTGATTGTGGAACATTTATCCAGGACCTTCTGGCTCTCAGAGTTTCTATAGAGAATCAGGTTTAATTCTGAAAAGTTTTCCTTTATATGTTAGTTTGCCTTTTCTGATGCTTCTCTTAATATTCTTAATTTACTCTGTATGGGTGGTGTTTTGAATATTATGTCACTAGGCAACTTTTTGTGGTCCACTCTATTTGGTGTTCTATAGCTTTTTTGTAATTTCATTTCATGTCTTTCTTTATGTTTGGAAAGTTTCATTCTATGATTCTGTTGAATATTTTTCTGCACCTTTAAATTGTGTTTTTGCAAATACTTCTACACCTAATATTGCTAAGTTTGGCCTTTGCATGTTTTCTGATATTTCCTGGATATTTTATATTAATGATTTGTTGGACTTTAAATATTCTTGTGTGGATGAATTTATTTCTGCCAGTGTATCCTCAATGTCTGAGAATCTCTCTAGAATCTCTTGAATTCCATTGCTCATGCTTGTATCTGTAATTCCTGATCCCTTACCCAACATTTCCCATTCCAGGATTCCCTCATACTGTGAGATTTATTGCCTTTATTTGAGCTTTAAAACCTTGCATCATTTGAATTGTTTTTTGCAATTATTGGTTTGTTTTATTTTCTATTTCATTAAGGGGATTTCCCGTTTCCTCTTTAAGGTCCCTTTCATATTCTTGAAGATTTTTAAGGGTTTTCTCTTCTTCATCTCTGTAGTGATGATTAGATATTGTTCATAAAAAGGCTCTAGAACAAAGGGGTGAAATTCCACACATAATTCCACCAACAACAACCATCGCAAATCGAAGAAGGATGAGCAATCATTGGTCATTAATATCCCTCAATATTAATGGCCTTAACTCACCCATAAAAATACACAGACTAGCAGATTGGATTCGAAGACAGAACCCTTCCTTCTGCTGCATACAGGAAACACACCTCACCCTTACAGACAGACATTACCTGAGAATTAAAGGTTGGGAAAAATTTTTCAATCGAATGGACCCAAGAAACAAGCCGGGGTAGCAATCCTAATATCTAACAAACTAGACTTTAAAATAAAATCAATCAAAAGAGATGAAGGAGGTCATTACATACTCATCACAGGTGAAACCCACCAAGAGGAAGTGTCTATTCTGAACATCTATGCCCCAAATACAAAGGCATCCACATTCGTTAAAGAAACATTATTAGAACTTAAATCTCATCTAAAGCCCCACACAGTTATAGTGGGAGATTTCAACACACCACTCTCACCACTAGACAGGAATACCAAACAGAAACTCAACAAAGAAGCAAAAGGGCTAATAGAAGTAATGACCCAACTGGGATTAACAGATATCTATAGAACATTTCATCCACATAAAAAAGAATATACCTTCTTCTCACCACCACATGGAACCTTCTCAAAAATCGACCACATACTTGGCAACATATCAAACCTCAGCAGCTACAAAAAAATTGGAATAACTCCATGCATCTTATCAGACCACCATGCTTTAAAATTAGAATTCAACAACAACACAAATTGCAGAAAACCTACAAACTCATGGAAATTGAATAATGCTCAACTGCACCATCCCTGGGTCAAAGAGGAAATAAAAAAAGAAATTAAAGACTTCCTCGAATTCAATGAGAATGAAGACACAACATACCCAAACCTATGGGACACTTTGAAAGCAGTGCTACGGGGAAGTTCATAGCGCTAAATGCTCACATGAAGAAACAGGAGAACAGTTATACCAGAGAATTAACATCACAGCTGAAAGCTCTAGAACACAAAGAAGCACACTCCCCCAGGAGGAGTAGACGCCAGGAAATAATCAAATTGAGGGCTGAAATCAATAAAGTAGAAACCAGGAAAACAATACAAAGAATCAACGCAACGAAGAGTTGGTTCTTTGAGAAAATCAACAAGATAGACAAACCTTTGTCCAAACTTACCAAACAGCAGAGAGTGAACACGCAAATTAACAAAATTAGAAATGAAAAGGGGGACATAACAACAGACTCTGAGGAAATCCAGAGAATCATTAGGTCATACTTTGAAAACCTGTACTCCACAAAATTCGAAAATTTAAAGGAAATGGATGACTTCCTGGACAGCTATCAATTGCCAAAACTAAATCAAGAACAGATAAGCAATTTAAATAGACCTATAACCCCTATGGAAATAGAAGCTGTCATCAAAAGTCTCCCAACCAAAAAAAGCCCAGGTCCAGATGGCCTCAGTGCAGAATTCTACCAGAAATTCAAAGAACAGCTTATACCAATTCTTCTCAAAGTGTTCCACACAATAGAAGCAGAAGGGTCTTTGCCAAACTCTTTCTATGAGGCTTCAATAACCTTGATCCCCAAGCCACACAAAGATACAACTAAGAAAGAGAACTTCAGACCAATATCCCTCATGAACATTGATGCAAAAATACTCAATAAAATACTGGCAAATCGGATCCAAGAACACATCAAAACAATCATTCACCACGATCAAGTAGGTTTCATCCCAGGAATGCAGGGATGGTTCAACATACGAAAATCCATCAACGTAATCCACCATATAAACAAGCTGAAAAACAAAAATCACATGATCATCTCACTAGATGCTGAAAAAGCCTTTGACAAAATCCAACACCCCTTCATGATAAAGGTCTTGGAGAGATCTGGGATAACAGGGACATACTTAAACATAATAAAAGCTATATACAGTAAACCAACAGCCAACATCAAACTAAATGGACAGAAACTCAACGCAATTCCTCTAAAATCAGGAACAAAACAAGGCTGTCCACTCTCTCCATACCTTTTCAACATGGTACTTGAAGTTCTAGCTATTGCCATACGACAACAAAGGGGGATCAAGGGGATACAAATTGGGAAGGAAGAGGTCAAACTTTCACTGTTTGCAGACGATATGATAGTTTACATCAATGACCCAAAGAACTCTACCAGGGAACTCTTACAGCTGATTAACACCTTCAGCAAAGTGGCAGGCTACAAGATCAACTCAAGAAAATCAGTAGCCCTACTATATACAGATGATAAAAGGGCTGAAAGAGAAATCAGAGAAACATCACCCTTTACAATTGCCACAAACAACATAAAATACCTTGGGGTAACGCTAACCAAACAAGTGAAAGACCTGTATCGTAAGAACTTTGAATCTTTAAAGAAAGAAATTAAAGAAGCCTTCAGAAAATGGAAAGATCTCCCATGCTCTTGGATAGGTAGGATCAATGTAGTAAAAATGGCAATCCTGCCAAAAGCAATCTACAGATTCAATGCAATCCCCATTAAAATCCCAGCACAGTTCTTCACAGACCTTGAAAGAACAATAATCAATTTTGTATGGAAAAACAAAAGACCCAGGATAGCCAAAACAACCCTGTTCAACAAGGCAACGTCCGGAGGCATCACCATCCCTGACCTCAAGCTCTATTATAGAGCTATAGTCCTGAAAACAGCTTGGTATTGGCACAAAAATAGACAGGTAGACCAATGGAATCGAATTGAAAACCCGGGTATTAACCCACACACGTACGAACATCTGATCTTTGACAAAGAAGCTAAAAATATACAATGGAATAAAGAAAGCATCTTCAACAAATGGTGCTGGCATAATTGGAGACTGGCATGTAGAAGAATGCAGATCGATCCATGTCTATCGCCATGCACAAAACTTAAGTCCAAATGGATCAAAGACCTCAACATAAATCCAGCCACACTGAACCTCTTAGAAGAGAAAGTGGGTGGTACCCTTGAACGAATTGGTACAGGAGACAGCTTCCTGAACATAACACCAGTAGCACAGACAGTGAGATCAACAATTAATAAATGGGACCTACTGAAACTGAGAAGCTTCTGTAAGGCAAAGGACACAGTCAGCAAGACAAAAAGGCAGCCCACAGAATGGGAAAAATATTCACTAATCCCACATCTGACAGAGGGTTGATCTCCAAAATTTACAAAGAACTCAAGAAGCAAGTCTCCAAAACAGCAAAGGACCCTATTAAAAAGTGGGCTGCAGAACTAAATAGAGAGTTTTCAATAGAGGAGTCTAAAATGGCTGAGAGGCACTTGAGAAAGTGCTCAACATCCTTAGCCATCCGGGAAATGCAAATCAAAACAACTCTGAGATACCATCTCACCCCTGTCAGAATGGCTAAAATCAAAAACACCAATGACAATTTATGCTGGAGAGGATGTGGTGAAAGGGGGACACTCCTCCATTGCTGGTGGGAGTGCCAACTGGTTCAGCCACTTTGGAAATCAGTGTGGAGATTCCTCAGAAAAATGGGAATAAACCTACCACAAGACCCAGCAACTCCACTCTTAGGCATATATCCAAAAGATGCCCATTCATACAACAAAGATGTCTGTTCCACTATGTTCATAGCAGCTTTATTTGTAATTGCCAGAACGTGGAAGCAACCTAGATGTCCCTCACCTGAAGAGTGGATAGAGAAAATGTGGTACATCTACACAATGGAGTACTATTCAGCAGAAAAAAATAATGGAATCATGAGATTCGCAGGCAAATGGATGACACTAGAAGAAACCATCCTGAGTGAGGTAACCCAGTCACAAAAAGAGAAACATGGCATGTACTCTCTCATATATGGATTTTAGACATAGATCTGGGGAGTGCCAGCCTACAATCCTATGGCCAGAGAGTCTGGGAAACAGAAACTTTATTTAGTGGCTGATCGAAGAAGAGGCAGACTCCTTGGTTAAGTACTGAGCTGAACTCAAGAAAGCCAGTAACAGAGAGGGAGGACTGATGATCAAAGGGATTAAGACTGGGCTGGTTTAACCCCCAGAAACAGCTGACCAGACAAAGGTTAACTCTTGAATCCCAGGCATTAGCCTGGGAAGCCAGCATGGGACTGATCAAGACCCCCTGAATCTGGGTGTCAGTGAAGAGGCCTAGGGAATCTATTGAGCCTTGGGCAGCAGATCAGTACCCATCCCAAGTATACACACGGACTTTGGACTCCAATAGAACAATGTGAGGTGCACTCTCACCCTGAACTCTTGGGAAAGGGTCTAGGCCCTGCCCTATATGAAATGACACACTATGGACACCCCCATGGAGGGCCTCACCCTCCCTGGAGAAATGAGGGGATAACGGGGGGGGGGAGGGCACGGGAGGAAGGGAGGGAATGGGAGAGGGACCTGGAACTGACTTGTGAAGCAACCTTGATTCTTATCTAAATTTAAACTGGAAAATAATATTTAAAAAAAAAGGCTCTAGACGCTTTTACCATCATATTTGTTTTTCTGTTGTGGAATATGTTCTTATACTATCATTTTCACATTGGTTCTTCCAGTGTGTTCAGGTGGGTTCTCTATTTCTCCTGTTGGGTAACAGTTCAATCATGTCCAATACTCTGCAACGTAACACTGTGGGTGGATGTGAGACACCTTCTCTTGATGGGTGAGATCAGGACATGCACAAGAATGTCAGGCCCCTCACTGTTTTTTGGTCTACCATGGTTGAGTATACCTGCCTACAGTACACCTGTTCTCAAGGAGCAGTCTTATGGCATCATATTTGACAGTTCAATCTTTTGTTGGTAATTGCCTTGTAGCAATGTAGCAGATGAATGGAATGGAGTTACCATCTAGGAATGTAAGTGAGAGATAGGGACCTTGCCATGCATGATCCATGTCCTAAGTCCAATCTTAGTATTGTGGGAATAAAGAATGAAAAATGAATCCTGTAACATCCTTCAGAGAGGCATAAAGAAAACTTGAGTTTTCATAGATGCTATTAAAAATGTCCATTCCTGAATTATTGGTCTTAATGGAGTGGGACAGTCAATCGTTTGGTGGACAAAAATATCAAATGAAGGTCAGATATATGTAGAGACCCTACATGTAAAAATTTATAAATTTAAATTTGATGGGTATAGTGATGGACTGGAAAGATGACTAACTAGATATTAGTAAGTTAAATAAGCAAGCAGACTAGAGGTTATTTTTCTTTTATTACCCACCTCATTGAAGAGGATATGGACATCACTAAATGGACCAAAGAATGATGAGATTACATGCATGGGGTGTGGTGAATTATCTCTGATCCAAGTTCCAGGGAATTTGTTACACAATGCTCAAGAGGCTAAAGCATATCTTGGTTACATTAGATTGTATCTGAAATAATAAAGAAATGAAGGAACAGGTTGTTTGAGAAAGGAATCTGTGGAAATACAGGATGACTTGGTCCTGTGTGTTCTCATGTCTGGTCTCACAGAAATGTCAGTTGGACATATGAAAGGCTCCTCTGTTTGAGACACAAACATGTATTTTCTGCAGCAGCCTGAACCCTCTCTTACCAATAAATAATTGGAGACAATTACTGGTATCAGCACATGAAAGAGTAAGGTATAAGTCAGTGATGCTCTTCTAACTAGAAAACATACAATTACAAATATTTTGAATTATTCCTGTAGGGACATACTGGGGTCTTAGATAATTGGAGACTTAGTGTTCCTCAGAGCAGTGTGCAGAAGAATGTTTATTATATTAGTGGGACTACCAAGTGGGTCTAGTCCAAGCAACGGAAATTGTCAAAAAGACCTTGATAGGTTTTGATTCCCAAACTTCCTAATGTTATGGCATATATGTGATGATGTCTCCCTGGAGAACTTGACAGAAGTAAAGCAGCCGTTTGGAAGAAACCATTTCTCTGTACATTCTGAGATCTACTGTGGTAAAAGAGCAGCATCAACCATTATACTCATTTCCTAGTTTTCAAAATATGTTCACTTCCACAGGCAATTGAATTTGTGCAGGCTCCTTCCAAGCTGGTTATTCTGAACCCTCCTCCCCAAACTGCTTAGCTGGAGCTTTCAGAGAAACTCCTAACTACAGCTGGTATCATTCCATGCAATCCCCAAGGGACAAAGGTAGAGGGCATATGGATATGTTTTGTTTTCCTTATATTTAAAATTGACTAGAATTTGAACTGAAAAGCACAATGCGATGACAAGATATCTCCAATTGTCTAGACATATTAAATTGGATGAAATCTAACAGGGTAGCAAGGCTTGAGGTCAGATCATACACACATGGCATGGATTAGAAACCAGGTTGATGTGAGCAACATGGAAAACTGAATGCAAAGTCACTACGGGAGCATTCACAGCACTGTTATTTGGCCTCTTATTATTCCCACGGGACAGAAACATGCCTGCGTTCAACTCCTCAACCACTAATTCCTATTATAACTAGAGAAACATTTTGACAAGAAGCAAATGCACACTGCAAAGAGTCTGTAATCTGCAGATTTAATCCCCATATGGGAGATTCTAAACAATTTACAACATTTAGTTTTATGAAATAATTGCTGCAAGTTTTTCTTTGTGTCGCAGGAGAGATTCCTGAACAAAAAAAACTGACTTCTGTTTAGTTATGTGGAAAGCTAGATAGCAGGGAGGTCATGTTCATTCCACATGATATTGACAGCCCCTTTCCTGATATTCCATTGTGTCCTGGAGACCATGGAATCCTGTGAGGTCACATGTGTTGTTGCAACACCAACCTCATTTGCAGGGGAGACTGACTAGAGAGGGGCGGAAGGCTGATATTCTGCCTCGGTTTGAAATGTCAGAGAAGAAAATCCAAAACTTCATCCTGCTTTCCAGGCCAAGTTAATCCTATTTCTTATACTGGCTAATGGCCAAAGCATTACCTCACTGACAACAACATCTAGCTCTAAGAGAAGCATGATTTCATTCACCTATTGTTTTTCCACTGTTATGGAAGCCTGTATATAAGACTGCTCCTACTCTACATTGAAGAGACATCTTCTTAACATGCACAGCTGCACATCTTCTCTTCCATTTCATTCTACAGATATTCACCTGATATATTAGACTTCTTCATGGTGTGGAAATCCATGACTGTGATTTGGAGAGACATGTAAAGAATAATAAAGTTCGGGAAAGAATGTTGACTGCAAAAGAATGAAGACTCAAAAAAGAGTAGGGAGTGTCATGCAAAGGAAAGGAATTGAAAAAAATGTACCTCAACTTCTCACAGTTAGGAAAATTGAATAGTTAAGTCCACAGGCTTTCACCCAACACCAAGGCCAGGAAAGAAAGAGGAACCTGAGAGACTGACCTTGGAGGTTAGTTTGGTTGTTTGGATTAAATCTGCAGGCTTTTGTCTGACACCAAGTCCTGGAAAGAAAGGGGACTCTGGGAGATCACCCTCAGTGACTGGCAAACAGGTAAATGTTGGGGAATTCTTATGTTAATAAAGTACTGCTGAGTCAATAGGAATCTAGATGGGTGGGACTAGGAGTTCAGGAGGATTCTGGGAAAGAGAAACACAAGAGAGTTCGAGATGTAATGCCATTGGGGTAGGAATCCGGGAAACCTCTCCGGTAAGAGACATACTTAGATTAACAATTTTTGGGTAATTACTTAAAGCAGAGCTAGCCAGTAAGAGACAAGCAAGGCCAACAGCTTCATAATTAATATAGCCTTCTGTGTGTTTATTTGGGGACTGCAATGCGGCAGAGCCCAGGTGGCTGGCAGGGGATAAACCAAAGCGGCTAGCAAGGAAAGCTTCACTTTACAGAATGGTGTCGAAAGAATATAGTAAGACAGTACAGAAAACAGATGCCAAATGTACAGGCTGTACAGAAGCAAGATGCTAGTGCCAAACCAACAGAGCAACCAAAAGCTCTACCATTAAAATGGCTGACAGATGAACCCGTCTGGGTGGGTCAATGGCCTATGACATCTGAGAAGTTAGAGGCTTTGGAGAAGTTAGTTCAGGAACAGCTAGATGCTGGACATATTGAGGAATCAACTAGTGCATGGAATTCACCTGTTTTTGTTGTCAAGAAGAAATCTGGTATGTGGAGAATGGTTACTGATCTTAGAGCCATCAACAAGGTAATTCAGCATATGGGGTCTCTACAACCTGGGATGCCGTTACCTTCTCTAATTCCTAAGGATTGGCCAATTATAGTTATAGACTTAAAAGATTGTTACTTCACCATAGCGTTACAAGAAAACGACAGAGAAAAGTTCGCCTTCACAGTACCTACCTATAATAATTCCGGTCCAGTACAGAGATTCCAGTGGAACGCACTACCTCAAGGTATGTTAAACGGTCCAACTTTGTGTCAATATTTTGTGAATAACCCTCTAGAAATGATTCGTAAAAAATTTCCACATTCGTTAATATATCATTATATGGATGACATATTATTGTCTGAGTCAAATAAGGATACTTTGGAAAAGATGTTTGAGGCAGTAAAGGAAATTTTGCCTCGCTGGGGATTACAAATTGCCCCAGAAAAAAATACAAAAAGGAGATTCTATTAACTGCTTAGGTTATAAAATAGATGCTCAGAAAATTAGACCACAGAAAGTACAGATCAGAAGAAATAGTTACCGGACTCTTAATGATCTTCAAAAACTATTAGGAGAAATCTCTCAATTACAGACAATTATCGGTGTAGAAGGGCATGATTTAAAACACCTGAAAATGGCTTTAAAAGGAGATAAAGACCTAAACAGCCCATGAGTACTGTCAGCTGAGGCTTAAAAAGAATTAGAATGGGTAGAAAAGACAATATTAGAAGCACATGTGGACCGTGTGGATCCAAATCTGGACTGTATTCTGGTTATCTTACCATCTAGAGAATACCCCTCAGGAATATTAATGCAGAGGGAAGACATAATTCTAGAATGGATATTTCTGCCACATAAACAGAATAAAAAATTGAAAAAATATATGGAAAAGATCTCCGATTTGATATTAAAAGTTAAATTAAGGCTTCGTCAACTGACTGGGAAAGACTCAGCTGAAATTATTGTACCTTTACTGGTATACCTTACAATCCCACAGGACAAGCAATAATTGAAAGATCTAACCGAACCTTAAAAGAGATGCTTCATAAACAGCCAGGGAAAACAAAGACACCTAAACACAGGTTACACAATGCTTTACTAAAGTTGAATTTTCTTAATGCTGATGAAAAAGGACGAACTGCAGCAGAAAGACACTGGACTACAGAGAAGACTTCTGAACTGAACCAACCGGTGTATTTTAAGGATGTTATGACCTCAGTCTGGAAACCAGGATATGTGTTACGTTGGGGAAGGGGTTATGCTTTTGTTTCCGCAGGAGAAGAAAAGGTTTGGGTTTCATCAAAATTAATTAAAATTCGATCAGAACAGAAAACATCTCAGGAGGAGGAAGATAACATCCCATCTACAAATTCATAGTTCAACATGGGTAAAGTGACCTCCTAAAAGGAAAAGAGAAGTGTTTTGTTTTTTGTCTTCACAGGTAAACTCAGCAAAGAATACTGGACATATGGATTCCTGTAGAAGAATGAATAGCTACCCTAAGGACCATCAAACAAACAGTAACTCACTGTGTGAGTGTCAAAGTCTAAATCTCTCTATATTGTTTTTTCATAGTACACTTTTATCTTTATTTCTTCACATACCTCAATCCCCATTCATTTAACTGAAGCTGGCTTTGGAGTTGGATTGGCTCTCCTACTTTAAACTCAAGCATATTATTTAAATACGATTCCAGAATTTCTGTATTATATCAAAGAGCCATTGATATAAGACAGAAGAAATAAAATGAGGGGCTGTTATCTGTGGATTTCTTTTTCTGAACAGTCTAATTTCCTCCAGGATTTCCATCTTCCCTATTGTCACCTCTTCTGTATGCATACATATTAAAGTTAAAATATTTCTTTGTTAACATTAATGTTTGAGTTTTCCAGAGAACAAGGGATTTCCTGACAGCAATCTTCAACTGCTTCAAAAGAGAATGAGGATCCACTTCCTTGACTTCACCTGATTCGACTGGAGGCATCTGAACTGCCCCACATCATTGACTCCACCTGACAAGCACTATCCTGAAACTGGCCTGAAACTACATAACTCTACACAACTCCAGATCAAGAAACTGAAATAGCACATCTTCTACAATCTGGCAGGAGCTTCAAGATGAGAGCTTCAATCAACACTAGAACCCCAGTCAGGAACTTCAATCAAGCATCTCCTGCTATACAGAGACTGTGTGATCTACTGAGATTTTGTTATACTAACATTTTTCTTTTCACAGGTCCCCATGAGATTATCATCGTCCCATCTCAGCAGGAAGTACTTTTGAGAATTCCACGCCCTCTCCCTACTATTGATATTATAAGATAGTTTACACCTGTTAGTGTTAGTTTTCAATTATTTTAGAGTTGGGATTGGAAGGAGATGTTCATATTTGGGTGTTTCTTTCAGATAAGTTTAGGTTTAGATAGAATAGATGTTTGATACATTTTGTTCATGGACACAAGTTATTTGTCCTTTTTTTAGACTAAAGGGGAATTGTAGGAGGAAGTCTGATGCCGCCATTAAACATGTAACTTATTAGAGGCGCATACAGATGAGGGATAATAAAAGGGCGGTTTACCACACCGCTAACCACACCACTTTAGGTAGGACTAAAGACGTATACGGCTGGACGTAAAGACGTATACGTACGTAGGCGGAACTACGTCACTTTGGGCATGACTAGGGGCGTTACAGGGGAAGGCATAAAAGACAGCACACAGGAAGTCTCGCTCTCTTTTCCTGGAGTTCGGCTTCCGGTCCGGCAGCTGAAAAAGGCTTGGCTCCTCTGGATTTGGTATCTTGTGAGTAATTTCTACATTAAATACTTAGCTTTACTTTCAGTTATTGTGTGTCGCGTATTGTTACAGCGTCCGTGAAGCCTACAGGTAAGGATATTTGAGAGTGTATTAAAAAATGGGTACCTCAAATTCTAAGGGTTTATTAATAGACTATTTAGTAGACTTGTTATATAAACAAGGTACCAGGATAAATCCAAAGCCAGTAAGGCTCTATTTTAGCTTTAGAAAAGACAAGTCCATGGTTTTTACACTCAGGAGAGCTTAGTAATAATGATTGGGAACAAGGTAAAAATGATCTCCTAAGGAATGTCCAGAAACAAGGACCATAAAGTTTTCCTATTTCTGCCTTCCCCTTTAAAGATTAGTGAATGTTTTCCTATTAAATTACAGAGCTAAGATGAAGGTACAAATGTCTAATCTTGAAAAGTCATTTATAAATGACCAGGAAGAACAGATAGTAAATTACTGAACAGGTTTATCCTTAATCTCTACTACAAGTCATTGGTTATCATTATGCCATACCACATTACAAGGGGTAGGTAAGGATGTAGATCCTGAGGTGTAGTTCTAAACCTCTCATGTGAAGATATGATGTGAGGCACAGAGGACTATTTACTCCTCAAACAGTTGCTTTAAAATTTTTTGTTACCAGTAAGATAGAAGTTTGGACAGTATTGGGTCATTTTTAGCTCAGGCTAAGCCTACCCCCACATGGACTTTCAAAACACCTGGAAGTCAGAATAACCCATGTGTGTAGACAAATATCCCCTATCTCAAATAAAATTGAAGACAGATATCCAGC
>NW_024434493.1:0-10418 GCF_017639785.1 Mesocricetus auratus | reverse complement strand
TTTTTTTTTTTTAATTTTATTTTCCAGTTTAAATTTAGATAAGAAACAAGGTTGCTTCACAAGTCAGTTCCAGGTCCCTCTCCCATTCCCTCCCTTCCTCCCGTGCCCACCCCCCCGTTATCCCCTCATTTCTCCAGGGAGGATGAGGCCCTCCATGGGGGTGTGCATAGTGTGTCATTTCATATAGGGCAGGGCCTAGACCCTTCCCCAAGAGTTCAGGGTGAGAGTGCACCTCACATTGTTCTATGGGAGTCCAAAGTCCGTGTGTATACTTGGGATGGGTACTGAACAGCTGCCCAAGGCTCAATAGATTCCCTAGGCCTCTTCACTGACACCCAGATTCAGGGGGTCTTGATCAGTCCCATGCTGGCTTCCCAGGCTAATGCCTGGGATTCAAGAGTTAACCTTTGTCTGGTCAGCTGTTTCTGGGGGTTAAACCAACCCAGTATTAATCCCTTTGATCATCAGTCCTCCCTCTCTGTTACTGGCTTTCTTGAGTTCAGCTCAGTACTTAACCAAGGGAGTCTGCCTCTTCTTCGATCAGCCACTAAATAAAGTTTCTGTTTCCCAGACTCTCTGGCCATAGGATTGTAGGCTGGCACTCCCCAGATCTATGTCTAAAATCCATATATGAGAGAGTACATGCCATGTTTCTCTTTTTGTGACTGGGTTACCTCACTCAGGATGGTTTCTTCTAGTGTCATCCATTTGCCTGCGAATCTCATGATTCCATTATTTTTTTCTGCTGAATAGTACTCCATTGTGTAGATGTACCACATTTTCTCTATCCACTCTTCAGGTGAGGGACATCTAGGTTGCTTCCACGTTCTGGCAATTACAAATAAAGCTGCTATGAACATAGTGGAACAGACATCTTTGTTGTATGAATGGGCATCTTTTGGATATATGCCTAAGAGTGGAGTTGCTGGGTCTTGTGGTAGGTTTATTCCCATTTTTCTGAGGAATCTCCACACTGATTTCCAAAGTGGCTGAACCAGTTGGCACTCCCACCAGCAATGGAGGAGTGTCCCCCTTTCACCACATCCTCTCCAGCATAAATTGTCATTGGTGTTTTTGATTTTAGCCATTCTGACAGGGGTGAGATGGTATCTGAGAGTTGTTTTGATTTGCATTTCCCGGATGCCTAAGGATGTTGAGTACTTTCTCAAGTGCCTCTCAGCCATTTTAGACTCCTCTATTGAAAACTCTCTATTTAGTTCTGCAGCCCACTTTTTAATAGGGTCCTTTGGTGTTTTGGAGACTTGCTTCTTGAGTTCTTTGTAAATTTTGGAGATCAACCCTCTGTCAGATGTGGGATTAGTGAATATTTTTTCCCATTCTGTGGGCTGCCTTTTTGTCTTGCTGACTGTGTCCTTTGCCTTACAGAAGCTTCTCAGTTTCAGTAGGTCCCATTTATTAATTGTTGATCTTACTGCCTGTGCTACTGGTGTTATGTTCAGGAAGCTGTCTCCTGTACCAATGCGTTCAAGGGTACCACCCACTTTCTCTTCTAAGAGGTTCAGTGTGGCTGAAACCTACTTGATCATGGTGAATGATTGTTTTGATGTGTTCTTGGATCCGATTTGCCAGTATTTTATTGAGTATTTTTGCATCAATGTTCATGAGGGATATTGGTCTGAAGTTCTCTTTCTTAGTTGTATCTTTGTGTGGCTTGGGGATCAAGGTTATTGAAGCCTCATAGAAAGAGTTTGGCAAAGACCCTTCTGCTTCTATTGTGTGGAACACTTTGAGAAGAATTGGTATAAGCTGTTCTTTGAATTTCTGGTAGAATTCTGCACTGAGGCCATCTGGACCTGGGCTTTTTTTGGTTGGGAGACTTTTGATGACAGCTTCTATTTCCATAGAGGTTATAGGTCTGTTTAAATTGCTTATCTGTTCTTGATTTAGTTTTGGCAATTGATAGCTGTCCAGGAAGTCATCCATTTCCTTTAAATTTTCGAATTTTGTGGAGTACAGGCTTTCAAAGTATGACCTAATGATTCTCTGGATTTCCTCAGAGTCTGTTGTTATGTCCCCCTTTTCATTTCTAATTTTGTTAATTTGCATGTTCACTCTCTGCTGTTTGGTAAGTTTGGACAGAGGTTTGTCTATCTTGTTGATTTTTCTCAAAGAACCAACTCTTCGTTGCGTTGATTCTTTGTATTGTTTTCCTGGTTTCTACTTTATTGATTTCAGCCCTCAATTTGATTATTTCCTGGTGTCTACTCCTCCTGGGGGAATGTGCTTCTTTGTGTTCTCGAGCTTTCAGCTGTGATGTTAATTCTCTGGTATAACTGTTCTCCTGTTTCTTCATGTGAGCATTTAGCGCTATGAACTTCCCCCGTAGCACTGCTTTCAAAGTGTCCCATAGGTTTGGGTATGTTGTGTCTTCATTCTCATTGAATTCGAGGAAGTCTTTAATTTCTTTTTTTATTTCCTCTTTGACCCAGGGATGATGCAGTTGAGCATTATTCAATTTCCATGAGTTTGTAAGTTTTCTGCAATTTGTGTTGTTGTTGAATTCTAATTTTAAAGCATGGTGGTCTGATAAGATGCATGGAGTTATTCCAATTTTTTTGTAGCTGCTGAGGATTGATATGTTGCCAAGTATGTGGTCGATTTTTGAGAAGGTTCCATGTGGTGGTGAGAAGAAGGAATATTCTTTTTTATGTGGATGAAATGTTCTATAGATATCTGTTAATCCCATTTGGGTCATTACTTCTATTAGCCCTTTTGCTTCTTTGTTGAGTTTCTGTTTGGTATTCCTGTCTAGTGGTGAGAGTGGTGTGTTGAAATCTCCCACTATAACTGTGTGGGGCTTTAGATGAGATTTAAGTTCTAATAATGTTTCTTTAACAAATGTGGATGCCTTTGTATTTGGGGCATAGATGTTCAGGATAGACACTTCATCTTGGTGGGTTTCACCTGTGATGAGTATGTAATGACCTCCTTCATCTCTTTTGATTGATTTTATTTTAAAGTCTAGTTTGTTAGATATTAGGATTGCTACCCCGGCTTGTTTCTTGGGTCCATTCGATTGAAAAATTTTTCCCAACCTTTAATTCTCAGGTAATGTCTGTCTTTAAGGGTGAGGTGTGTTTCCTGTATGCAGCAGAAGGAAGGGTTCTGTCTTCGAATCCAATCTGCTAGTCTGTGTCTTTTTATGGGTGAGTTAAGGCCATTAATATTGAGGGATATTAATGACCAATGATTGCTCATCCTTCTTCGATTTGCGATGGTTGTTGTTGGTGGAATTATGTGTGGAGTTTCACCCCTTTGTTCTTTTGGCTGTTGGTAGAGAGAGATTCTCTAATGCTTATGTTTTTCTGGTTGTAGTTAGCTTCCTTGGGTTGGAGTTTTCCTTCCAAAATTTTCTGTAGGGCTGGGTTAGTGGACACATATTGCTTGAATCTAGTTTTGTCATGGAATATCTTGTTTTCTCCGTCTATAGTGATTGAGAGCTTTGCTGGGTATAGTAGTCTGGGCTGGCATCCGTGGTCTCTTAGTGTAGGTAGAATATCTATCCAGGACCTTCTGGCTTTCAGCGTTTCCATGGAGAAATCAGGTGTAATTCTGATAGGTCTGCCTTTATATGTTACTTGACCTTTTTCCTTAGCTGCTCTTAATATTCTTTCTTTATTCTGTATGTTTGGGGTCTTGATTATTATGTGGCGAGGGGATTTTTTTTTTTTTGTGGTCCACACTATTTGGTGTTCTGTAGGCTTCTTGTACCTTCATTGGCATGTCTTTCTTAAGGTTGGGAAAGTTTTCTTCTATGATTTTGTTGAATATGCCTTCTGCCCCTTTGAGCTGGATTTCTTCTCCTTCTTCTATACCTATTATTCTTAGGTTTGGTCTTTTCATGGTGTCCCATATTTCCTGGATGTTTTGTGTTAAGGATTTGTTGGATTTAAGGTTTTCTTTGGTTGATAAATCCATTTCTCCTAGCGTATCTTCAACACTTGAGATTCTCTCTTCCATCTCTTCTACTCTGTTGGTAATGCTAGTATTGGTAGTGCCTGTCTGTTTGTCTAGCTTTTCTATTTTCTGCCTTTCTTCAGATTGTGTTTTTTTTTAATGACTCTATTTCAGTTTTCAACCCTTGCAGTGTTTGCATTGCTTCTTGCAATTTTCTGTTTATCTGTTCGTCCATTTGTTGCCTTTTATGAATTTTTTGGTTTGTTCTTTCTTCCATTTCTCGCATTTTTTGCTTTGTTTCTTCTTCCATTTCGTGCCTTTTTTGGTTTGTTTCTTCTTCCATTTTTTTCATTTTTTGCTTTGTTTTTTCTACCATTTCTTGCATTTTTTGCTTTGTTTCTTCTTCCATTTCCTGCCTTTTTTGGTATGATTCTTCTTCCAATTCTTGCATTTTTTGCTTTGTTTTTTCTTCCATTTCTTGCATTTTTTGCTTCATCTCTTCTTCCATTTTCTGCCTTTTTTGGTTTGTTTTTTCTTCCAATTCTTGCATTTTTTGGTTTGTTTTTTCTTCCATTTCTTTGAGGGATTTTCCTATATCCTCTTTTAGGGCCTCTATCATTTTCATGAAAGTGCTTTTAAGGTCGTTCTCTTCTGCTTCGTCCGCATTGGAATGTTGGGGTCTTGCTGGTGTGGAGTCTCTAGAATCTGGCGGTGTCATATTTGTTTTTCTGTTGCTGACTGTGTTTTTGTATTGTCTCTTTCCCATCTCTTCTAGTGGGTGCAGAAAGAGCCCCTTACTGATCTGGGGACCAGAGTTCCCTTTTGGTGGGTGCTAGCAAGTCCAATAATCTGGTGGTTCTTCTATTACTTGTCCGAATGCTGGTCCCATGGGTGGAGAAGAAGAACAGGAATCTGGGGCGCTTATCCTCTTACCTGATCCCCTGGATCCTATGCTGGGTCCTGTTATACTTGATCCAGAACAGCTACTCCCCTGGTCTCCCTGGCTCCTCTGGTTTCCTGGTCTCGTTGGTGGGAGCGAAGATCTGGAGTCTGGGGTGCTTGGCTCCCGCCGGGATTGGGAGCTCTGTGCAGGTCCCAGGTGATCTGCAGGCACTGGAGCACAAGCCGGGAAGCCGGCCTGTTTACCTGATGCTGCTGGAAGAACCGCCGCTTCCCTGGACTCCCAGCCTCCTCTCCTTTCCTGGTCTCATTGGTGGGAGTGAAGAGCTGGAGTCTGGGGTGCTTGGCTCCCGCCGGGATTTGGAGCTCGGTGCAGGTCACAGGCGATCTGCAGGCACTTGAGCACAGGCCGGGAAGCCGGCCTGTTTACCTGATGCTGCTGGAAGAACCGCCGCTTCCCTGGACTCCCAGCCTCCTCTCCTTTCCTGGTCTCGTTGGTGGGAGTGAAGATCCGGAGTCTGGGGTGCTTGGCTCCCGCCGGGATTGGGAGCTCGGTGCAGGTCACAGGCGATCTGCAGGCACTGGAGCACAGGCCGGGAAGCCGGCCTGTTTACCTGATGCTGCTGGAAGAACCGCCGCTTCCCTGGACTCCCAGCCTCCTCTCCTTTCCTGGTCTCGTTGGTGGGAGTGAAGATCCGGAGTCTGGGGTGCTTGGCTCCCGCCGGGATTGGGAGCTCTGTGCAGGTCCCAGGCGATCTGCAGGCACTGGAGCACAGGCCGGGAAGCTGGCCTGTTTACCTGATGCTGTTGGAAGAACTGCCCCTTCCCTGGACTCCCAGCCTCCTCTCCTTTCCTGGTCTCATTGGTGGGAGCGAAGATCTGGAGTCTGGGGTGCTTGGCTCCTGCCGGGATTGGGAGCTCTGTGCAGGTCCCAGGCGATCTGCAGGCACTCGGATTGGTTGCATTTCAATCCCTGAGCTGGAACATGCTCAGACAATGCCTGGATTTTGTGCTCAGGGACTGGTTGATTTTGAGCTCAGGGATTTCTTAGGTCAATGCTTAATTGGTCAAGGATAGAGTGAGTTTCTTTGGCTCTGCTTTAAGGACAGAGACTATTTCTTTCACTCTCTCTTTTGTGCACTTTGACTCTTGTTTCATAGAAGGTGTTTCTTTCACTGACCCTGGTTTCAGTTAAAAAGTCTATTTCTTTGGCTAGGGATTCAAGGTCAGGGTGAGTTTTTGAGGTTCTTGCTTAATGATCATAGTGTTTCTATTTCAGTGGCTCTGGTTTCAGGGTCCAAGGCAGGGTGTACCTTGACTGGTCCGTATGCTCAGAGCTTCATAAATTTGTTTTTCCCCATGAGTTTACTGGTGCAAACATGAAAAGACATCATATTGCTTGTACAAACTGTTGTCAGAGTTACTTTTCTCTACAGAATAAATAGGGTTGTGTGTTGGATAATGATTATACAAAATCTTTTATAATAAATGTACTTCCTTCTTTTCATACTCATACAATTGCAATTTGCAAAGACTTGAACAGATTGATTGCACACAAATATTTACAACTATAAAAAACAAAACATTAGCAATATTCATAGGGTTTCACTGCAGTTTCATTTTTTCTCAAGATACATTAAAACGTATTTACACATTGACTGTATTCATAAGGTTCATATACAGTATGTGTTTTTTATGTGTTTGGAAATGACTGTGACTTGCAAAGACTTTATTAGTCTTATTACATTCATAGTGTGTGGCAATATTTTGTTTTTGCTTTACAAAGAAAGTTTTCCTAAAAATGAGAGCTAGTCATTCTAATGACACATACATGCCAGGCTTTACCACACTGAGTACATTCATAGGGCTTCTCTCCAGTATGTGATTTTTTATGTCTTTGAAGAGGTTTGTGACATATGAAGGCTTTACCACAGTGATCACATCCATAGGGATTCTCTCTAGTGTGTGTTCTCTATGAACTTGAAGATAGCTTTGCAGAGCAAAGGCTTTACCACACTGAGTACATTCATAGGGTTTCTCTCTAGTATGTGTTCTTTTATGTCTTTGAAGATGACTCTGACAAGCAAAGACTTTACCACACTGATGGCATTCATAGCATTTCTCTCTGGCATGTGTGTTTTTATGCATTTGAAGATGACTATGGTGTAGGTAGGCTTTTACAACATTGATTACATTCATGGAGTTTCCCTCCAGTCTGTGTTCTTTCATGACTTGGAAGCTGATTGTCATATACAAAGTATTTATGACATTGAATATATGCAGGTTTCTCTCCCTTTGAACTTCTTTCATGACTGCAAGGATAATTGACACATGTAAAATCTTTCCTATATTCATGACCTCTGATGGGGAGTGGACTGGGGATGTACTATGGAGAAAGAAGGGTGGGAGGATGCAAGGGGGCAAGAGGAGGGGTGGGAGAGAGAACTGGTGTTGGAATGTAAAATGAACTCATGATTAAAAAAATTAAAAAACTTAAATATTTATAATTACAAATTAATTTTACAATTTTGTCTAATTTTAAAAACTAGTCATGTATTAAGCTCATTTCACTTTGTTTAAATTCATGGTGTTCTCCTTCATTAAGGATTGTTTTCCATATTTGAAGATCCCTCTCATGCTAAGAAACTTTATTTCCTGTTGTACAATTATTACATACTTCTCCATGAAATTTTTTTTAATTGTGGAGAACAAAAACAGTTCATGCATTTATGGCTCTTTTTGCATTAATAAATTTTTCTCTATTGTGATTCAAACTACATTTTCAAGATGAACCAAGACAATGGGAAATATTTACCCATTGCTTGTACACAAAGGGCTTTTATGCATTATAAAAATGAAGCTGGAAAACCAAGCACTTGTAAATTTAAATCATGCTCAAAAATTCAGCTAAATACACAGTCTACTACATATCTTCAAATTGTTCTGAAATGGAGAGCAGTTCATTGCTCCTTTTCATGTCTCTGTGTTCATATTGTTTGCATTTTGAGTGCCATAAGTTATACCTACTAAAGGATCAATAAGAAATAAAAAGGTTTCCACACTGAAATAATGGATTTTGTCTTTGTGTTCTTCATGGACATAAGGTACAGGGATTTAGGATTTACATGTCCACCCCCAACTAAAATCATGATTCAAAGTATCTATCAGACTGTACTTAGCAAATTCAGAAAAACTATATGAATAACAATAGCTTTACTATGAACTATTTGCTGATGAGAATGTGTTGGAAATATACTTATCACCTTTTCAAAATTTATACCTTCTGTAATATGAGTAGTATGAAAATACATGTATTTGCAATTCTCATCAGCACACCTCTGATGGAGCTATGACTCAAATGGTGTTAAGGCAGTCATATCTTCTCTTTCTTCCTAAAAGAGGACTTGCAAACATAATGCAGTTACTACCTGATAAGGTATATGATCTTGTGACAATTTAATGATAATCACTGCACTTTATGATGTGAATATGTACACTGAAGATTTTCTTTGCAAATTGCATATACATTAAAGTACCTTCAGAAGCAAATTTATATCAGCAAAAACATGAAAATGACCTTGCATTCCTTTGAGAATGTTGGTGATTTTTTATATTATCATCTTCCCATTTGTAGCCTCAAATATAGCACCAGAAAATGTATGATATGTTATTATAAATTGCTTGAAACTTAACTGTCTTCAGTTATCCTTAGAAACATGACTGATTTATTTCCTTGGTGTTCTTCATTCTCACTCAAAATTACAAAAGATCATCAATAACCAAGAAACAGTTGTCCCCTTATTATGAAGAGTGATAGAAAATATGCCATACATGTATAAAACAAAAAAGCATAATAAAGACAGCACTGTAAATGTATACTTCTTCCACAATATACTCATATAATGATGCACTTTCCTGTACTTAGTCTATGACAAAGATATTATATTTAAGTCACTTAAGAAGGAGCTTGATGGGGATTAACATCTATTATTTCTGAATGCCCAGAATGGTATATTATATCGCAAGAGAAATACCTATTCACACACAGAGAGAGACATGCAAGCAGATCAACAGACTGAGTCTACATCAGAGAAATTGTGTGAATAATTCCTTACTATAAACTCTTGAGCAAGCTGGTTATATTGATTCATTCCTTTTATCCTAACACTCAGAAGGGAAGAGATAGGTATATCTGCCTATCAGGTGAAGGCTCACCTAGTCTACCAAATCAGTTATAGGATAGCAAGTGGTAAATATTAAGAACCTATCTTGACATCAATGAAATTAACAATAAAGACTGGAAGAACTGAGAGGTGTATATTTTTCTGAAGTTCATATAAGAAGTTATGCCTTCACTCCTTTTCTGTTTCCATCTTCAAGAAACCTGAAGTGTTCCAGTTTAAATTGTAATTTTAATAAACATTACTGAAAGGAACTATGCATTTAAGCATTTAAACATAGACAGATGAAGACACTAGCAATGTAAATGTTGATCATAAATAATCAACACAAAGTAGGAGAGATGCTCAGAAGTTAGGTCTTGCTGCACTCATGCAAGTGAGCACAAATGTCATGACTTACATTGGGAACCACAACTATCCACTGTAACAAGCTCATGCATTGTAAGACCAGCTTTTGAATAATGTAAGGACCAGGCAAACATGTTATGCATACCGATGTATTCAGACAAAGAATCATATCTATTTAAAAGATACACATAAACATATCAAGCAGGAAGAATGTCACACACCTCTATTCCAGTGACTCAGAAGGCTTATGCAGCATTAATGTCATGAATACTATGGGGCTTTGCCATCCTTTTCTAAATTTAAAAATTCAAGGTGGGACTGAAGACATTCCACAATAAAGTAAAATTTAAACAATATCTATGTAAAAATCCAGCCATATACAGGGTATTAGAAGGAAAAATTAAAACCAAGGCAGTCAACTCCACATAGAAAAATATAGGAAGTAAATAACCTGACATTGTGAAAACCGAAAAAAGGGAAACACGTACACTCATACACAGATTGCCACCACCACCATCACAAACAAAAACAACACATAATATGTAACAATAGACATCATTATTGATATTTTAATATCAGTGGCATCAGCTCCCCAAGCAAGAGACAGAGATTAATATTATGGAATCCAAAACAATATGCATCCTTCCACTATATACAAGACCTCACTTCAATATCAAGGAAAGATATTACCTCAAGAACAGGAAGGAAAAACAAATTTCAAGCAAAAGGAACTAAGGTCAAGATGATATATTCATGAAAAATAGATTTCAAACAAAAATTAATCAAATGAGATGAGGAGGACAATTCCTTACACTGCAAAGGAAAACACTACCAATATGACATTTCAATTCTTAAAATCTGCATTCCCAACCACAAGGACTCTCATTTTATAAAACGAGCACATAAAAACTTAAATCACGCACTGACTCTCATAGAGATTGATCATGGTAGACTTCAATACCCCAGTCTCACCAATGGACAGGTCATCCAGACAAATTTAAATGGAAATATTCTAGATAATGAACTGTACAAACCAAATAAACCCAACATATAATAAAAAACTCCAGTCAA
>NW_024434492.1:0-5538 GCF_017639785.1 Mesocricetus auratus | reverse complement strand
AGTCTGGCTGGTTTACTACTGTTGACTCTATAGTTGATTTTCCCAAGTCTGCAGTGCAAACAATAAACCACCAGGAGGCAACAAATGCCCAGCAAGCGAAGTCAATCCCGCTTCAATTCAAGATGTGCACCCGTGTGGTCCTACAGGCCATGGGAAATTATGCAGTTGAAATTCCTTTTGAAACAAAATCTCATGTATCCCAGGCTGACCCCGCACTTTCTATGCAGCTGAAAATCAACTTGAACTTGTGATCCTCCGCGCCAGTGCTAGGATTACAGACATGGGCTTCCACACCAGTCTGCCAGTAAAGTCTACAGTACTGTTTAAGGGGAATAGGATATAGTAGCATGCTATTTACATCTCTTCCCAACTATGTTGAGTAACATCACATTGGTAAGGTGAAATTGGGCGGTACTAGTAAGAGCTGTGTGATGGAAAAATCGTGAGTTTAAAACCAACCTGGGCTACATAGCAAGTTCCAGGCCGGCAAACAGCTACATCTAGGGAATTTTGGTAAATGACAGAAGGGCCAGTCAGGCACAGGGAAATGAAGGAACTTTCCTCCAGTACATCTGCTTGCTCACCAAGGAGGTAAACATGGAACCCTGCCACTCCTTAGCACATGGACAAAAGGCTGTGTGTGTTTACGTGTGTGTACATACTTGCATATGCATGTCTGAGACAGGGATTTGAACCCATGACCTTGTGTGTGCTAAGTACACACTTGACCGAAGAGCTCTTATAAAAACAAAATATTTCTTAAACAAACCACAAAGGAACTGATTGAGATTTAATACTTTGGGGCTGGGCTTGGGGTCATGTACCTTTAATCCCAACATGTAGGAGGCAGAGTCAGGAGAATCTCTGTGAGTTCCAGGCCAGTCAGGGTTACATAGGAAGATCCTGTCTCAGAAAAAAACAAAAAACAAACAAACAAAAACATTTTATTTACTTGAAAGTAAGATCCTGGGCTGGGGATGTAGCTCAGTTGATAGAATCTTTGCCTATTGTCCCTGACACCCTGCTTTCAATTCCCAGTACTGAAAAAAAACTTAAAAGTCATCCTTGGCAGCATAACAGGATAGAGGCCTGCTTAGGCTACACAATATGACCTATCTCAGATGGAATGGTTGGGGGAGGTCTATACAATGCCTATCCTGAAAAAAAATCTCCCATTAGAAAAATCATCACAAACAAAATAGTGACATATGATATAAAAAAATGAGAGTTGTAACTGCTCTAGAGGTGGTTGGACCTGGGAGAATGGAGCTGATAAATGAGTCAGACTAAAGTCTCACGCAATAGCCAACTTTATTGAGAGCATCAGACGATTTATACTCTGAGGGTTAAGAGGAGTCACATGAGTAAATCACAGGGGCAGGTCTCAAGGGACAGAAACCTGTTTTTCCATAGAGGCATATAAACAAGTAACAATAGACCGTTGTAATCAATCATCTGAAGGACACTCACTCCTATCCTCTGCACTCAGGATGGGCTGAAAAGCATAATCCAAGAACAATTAATTCTGTGTCTTGGGGGAAACTGAGGTCACAGACACTTGTCTTGGTTTCCTGAAGTTTTCTCACAAGCACTGAGAAATCTCCTCACAGGACTCCATTCCTGGACCATTGTCCTCTGACAGAGAGGGACAAAGAGGGAGGAAGGAGAGAGAAGAAAATGATTAATTTACAATGATGTGATATGTGAAAGGGCGCCCAGAAAACCAAGGACCAACTGGAAAGCTCCCAATGGTTGAAGATGGAATGATCTGAAAAAGAAAATAAAGCAATATTAGATTTAATCTAAATTATAAAACAGCTGAAGGCAGCCTGGGCTACACATAGAGATCCTGTTTCTAAAACAAACATCAGTTTACAAGGCACTGAGTTCTCTTCTATCTACAGTTTAGAAAAAAAGAGGAAGGAGGAAGGAAAGGAAGAAGAGAAGAAGGGAGTGAGTGAGCGAGGGAAAAACGACACACATGATGTCTAGATGCAATGTTGTCTTGGATTCAAAGCTAGAACAGAAAGAGCTCAGGTGAAAACTAGGGAAATCTGAATAAAGCACATACTAGTTCATTCCAGACAGCTGGGATTTCAGCTTATTTTGTAGAGTCATGCCTAGCATGCAAGACAAGTTGGGTTGCATCCCCAACACCACATAAAACCAGACGTGATGCCAGGTGTCTGTAGTCCCAGTAGGAAACAGGAGGCTAAGAAGTTCAAGATCATCTGTTGCGATGGATGATTGGAGACCCGCTTGGGCTACAAGAGAGCCTGATTTAAGATTAAACAAAGCAAACTTATGAAACAAGCAGCAGGGCTGGGAACTGGCTGGTCTCCCGGAGGACCTGGGTTAGATTCCCAGCAACCACATGGCAGCTTACAAACCTAGCTACAGTTTCAGGGGATGACCTCTCCTGGCTTCCTCTGGCACCAGGGACACATGTGGTGCACAGACATACAAGCAGGTAAAACACCCATACATATAAAATGGTAATGTAAAATTTAAAAATCCGTTAAAAATTAGCTCAAGATACAGACAGGCACATCTCTGAAAATGGGAGCCCTGTGGCAAGAAGCCTGTGAAGAGCTGGTGATCCCCACTGGCGATGGGGATATTGCTAACTTGAAACACCGTGAGACACCATTTGGCAAGTGTGTCACAACCAACCTTGACTTAAGAGGCTGCATATGATCCCCAGACTCCATGAAACCTGGAGGCAATAGTGAGCACTTGGGACCATGGGGAGACCCATGGAGGCTTTCCATGTCTGCTTTCATTATTTATTTAGGTTTTATTATGGTTTTTGGAAAAAAGTTCTCACTGCCTAACCTTGGATAGCCTGGACCTCCCTATGGAGACCAACCTGACTTTGAACTTGTGGGAATCCCCCTGCCTTTGTCTCCTCTGTGCTGGGATTACAGACATCTACCCCCAGAACTTGCTCTGACACATCTCTCAAACCATAAACCCAGGACAGCAGGAGGGAAGGACTATCTTATTTATCTTTATTAACTAGTCCTCATGGCAAGCCCCTCACAGGGCAAGCAGCCAGGAGTGAACCCACCATTGCTTTGCTCCTTAACCTTTCATGGCTCCCTACTACTTGGGAAGTGAGAGGATAAGACTGTTTCCGGGTGTTTTCATATTCCTCCTCCTCCTCCGGGACAGCAGAGCCTGCTCTAGGGTGTGTGTATTGTAAGGGAAGACAGAGGTGCTGGTGGCCCTGCCTGTATGCCCTCTTTGGCCTCTTGTCCCCTAGGGAGCTTGTTATGGGGATTCAGTGTTGATTTTTTTCAGCTGTACCAGGCCCAGGCCCTTGTGACCCATATGTCTCTGAGCGGCCCCTTAAGACTGATACAGACTTGGATTTCTGCCAGAGAAGAGTTTTCTCAGGCCTGGAAATGTCATCCAGGATGGAAAACAAACACCTACCAGTCCAGAAACAGCTTCCCCTTGAGTGTACTTCATGGGAGCAGACAAGGAGTAGAGACAATACAGTCTCTCTGTCCCTTCTGCCCTGAGTCTGGGGCCCTGGGGATGAAGACAGCATAATCCCAGAGTCAGTGCACAGTGCTTCAGTGCCATGAGAGAAGGCCTCCACTCACAAGCTTCTTCCCCACCGTGGGGGCATCAGTCCAGACTGGCGTGGTCAATGCAGTGAAGCCAATACCCCACCAAGAAAAGGGACCACTCATGGAAGGCAAGAACCAAGGAACTAGCCTAGAGTTGGGATGTACGATCCACATTGTGGTCTTGGGGCCTGATGTGAACGTTCTTTGAGAGTTCTCAAAGTGAACATGCAGCTGCCCATGGCTGCTTAGAGAAACTGGGGTGACTGAGTTCATCCTTAAGTTTGTGTGGTTCTGGCACGGGATCTAGGCATTCCCTACAGCTGGGCGCCACAAAGACAAAATCTGGTTTTGTAGACTGCCAAAGAGGTGGGCAAGGGAAGACAGTTCTAGGAGCTGTTGCCCTGGCTCCATCTTGTGAGGTTGGGTGGCCGTCTAACAGTCACGGCTGCTGTTGAGACATCCTATTGGGTTGCTGCTCTCTTGACTCAGACCTGCCTGACCATTGCTCCCCAAGGCTACAGGCCTGGGAGCCTTCACTGAACCTCTGTGCATGTCTCTTGAGCCTTCCCATTCCTTTGTAAACAATCTGTTTATTAAACTTTCCCCAATTACTCATTGATTTCCTGCTAGCTAGTATAGAAAGCAACGCCCAGGGAAAAATCTCAGGGGTAAGCAGGGCCCCAAGTCTCACTAGAGAATCTGCAGACAGCCATGTATACCTTGTCCTCATTCCAGACAGCTGTGACTTCCTCAGATTTGGGGTCAGAGGTAAAGAAAACAATTCCGTGGAGAGATGAATTGGTTCACTGTAGCAGGGGTGGGCAGCATCTGTATTGGATGAAAGGAGTGATGTCAGCTCCATCAACCCGGCCGCCCAGCCAGGCTGTGCACAGGACACAACCTGCTGCCTGGCCACACTTAGCTCCTATGCTCTTGCTCTCTCACTCTCTCTTAGATGGGGTCTCAATATGACGTCTCTGTGTAGACCAGGCTTGCCTGGAACTTAGAGATCTACCTGTCTCTGCCTCCTGGGATTAAAGGCATTTGTCACCATGCCTGGCCATTGGTTTTTTTGTTTTGTTTTGTTTTTGTTGATTTTGTTCTTGAGGATCTCATTCTGTAGCCTAAGATAGATTAGTCATGGAACTCACCATGTAGTCTAGGCTCAGGCTGTAATGTGCTGCAATTCTCCTGCTTAAGCCTCTTGGGTGCTGATGAGGATCTGGGAGTTAGGAAGATCCCTGACAGGCAGACCTGAGACAAAGGCCTGGTATCTTGAAACAAGGACCTGGCAAGCTCTTTCTCCTGCCAGGAGGGCCTGCCTAGTGGCGAGCCCAACAAATTCAAGGCTGGGTTTTATCGGCTACTCTGTCTTTGTTCAAACTGACCAACAGTAAATCAGGAGAAGAAAACCCTTCAAAGATACTAAAAACCCTCAGCCCTCTAGGAGAGCCCCAGATTTGGGGTGCTGAGTGCTTGCTCTGCCCTGTGGTGGGTTTTCCTCTCTGGGTGCCTTGCTGTGCTCTCTGTGCCTTCTCTCTGTTTCTTCACTTTTGTTGATATAAAAAACAGCTCTCGCCTCAGAGGGAATAAGAGATATTTAATCCTGGCGTCAGATTTGAGTGGCCATGCATGGAAAATACAGAGCAAGGTCACCCCAGATTCTGTGTCCCCATGTAGATGCAGCATCATGAGTCTTGTAGTAACAGAATAGAGAGTTGTCATAAGTCAAGGACATTTTGAAGTAGAGTGCTGGGGACATCAGAGAAGTAGGTACTGTGAGATAGGTAAACGCTAGATGGCTTCAGGTGCTATCTGGTGATATTATTAGCTCTTGGGTTGGTAGAAGCCAGGGGTTTACTAAGTTAATAGATTCCAAAAGGTTTTTATCTATCAGTCATAGGATGTTAGTTCTGACATGGAGGTGGACATGGAATGCCTAATGGGGGCTAAAAATGGC
>NW_024434491.1:0-1639 GCF_017639785.1 Mesocricetus auratus | reverse complement strand
TATCACCACTCTAGATCTAACATATAGGAGATAATTCTTATTTCATATATAGATCATTTTCTCCAGATTGCCTTAGCAGTTTCTGAAACTAGCTCTGTAGACCAGACTGGCTAAAATCTCAGTTTCCTTGCCTGTGCCTCTGGAGTGCTGGGATTAAAGTCATATACCACCCCTATGCAGCAGCAATATCTTTTAATAATTTGCTTGTTTAAATCTGTTTTATTTCCCAAGACAGGGTTTCTCACAAAGATCTGCCTGCTTCTGCCTCCCGACTGCATGGGTTAAAGACTTGTGCCACCAATGCCAGGCTTACCCAGAGTTTTTTAATTAAATTAATTAAATTCATTCATTGAAAATTTCAAACATGTTTGTAGTTTCATGCATTTGTATAAGGAATCCTGACTTTATGATTTTGGTTTGTTGAGACAGGTTTCCTCTCTAGTCCTAGCTGTCCTGGAACTCACTCAGTAGACCAGACTGGCCTCAAACTCAGAAATCTTCCTGTTTCTACTTCCAGGAGCTGCAATAGAAAGAGTATTCCACCACAACTGGCCAAACCTCTTGCATTTTTAAAATTTAGGTTTAAGAAGTGTATTCTAATTGTAGATATATGTATAGTGTATTTTGAGCACATATGGAGTTCAGAGGACAGACAGCCTTGTTAAGTTTACTTGGTTTTCACATTTACATAGGTTCCAGAGATTAAACTCTCCTTGTCAGCACTATACCTGCTGAGCCATCTTGAGAGGCTGACTTGTTACATTTAACTTTTTTATTTACTAGCATGTGTGTGTGTGCATGTGTTTGTCAGTGTTTTCTCTCCACAGCATGGCATGGCACTCCTGTGGAGGTCTGCATTCTGAGGCTAGAGCTCAGGCCCTCCAGCATTAGTGGCCTTTCTTGGAGCCCCTGCCAGTGCTGGCTAGGCTCCCTGCACCTAGTGGCTGCTGCAGCCCTGCTGGTGGCCAGGAAGGACGGGAACAGTGGCCACAGCCATTTAGATCCAAGGGTTGCCTGGTTCCAACCAGACCAGCTTGGACCATCCAACAGTCTGTAGATGCAGATCTGGGGACAACCAAGTGCTGAGGAACGTCTAATTCAATCACCACTGGCAGCAGTGGCTTGATGGGTGGGAGCAGCATGGGCAATGGGACAGCCAGAGGCGGGAGCAAAAATGGCACCAGCTCTGGATGGCATGTTCTGCTCTGGTGAGTGCCCTCTGGGAAGCCTTGCAGTGCCCACAGAGCAGAGGGACTTCCTGCCCCTGGAGAAGACCAACCAACACCATCACCACCAGATGGCAGCCTGGGCACAGCGGACAGCGTTGGGCCCCTTGGCATCGCAAGGACATGAAGCAGGACAACAAGGCCAGCACCTAGGGACTCAACTACAGCCTGCTCTAGACCAGTGGAGGGCACGTGGCAGGGGGTAGCCTGGCGGATGTTGGCAGGGCCCTGTACAGATGGATCCAGTGAAAGCTGAGGAACTACAACCAGGGAGTCATGGGGTACGTGCTGGCGCTGTGGCCTTTCCAGGCACACATGCACAGTGGGGCACACACCCACAGGGGACTGAGGGTGAGGAGCCCTTGCGGGTCCTTCTCCAGAGCATCGGTGGCTTTTTATTTCTTCATCTATTT
>NW_024434490.1:0-10312 GCF_017639785.1 Mesocricetus auratus | reverse complement strand
CCTACCTTATACTCTTACATATGTAATATTATATGTATGTACCTGAATGCACATATGTATACTACATGTATGCAAGGCCTGCAGAGATCAGAAGACTGAGCTACCGTGTGGGTGCTGGGTACCAAACTCAGGTCTTCTGCTGAGCCATCTCCCCAGCCCTATTATTTAACCTTTTCTAGGTATAAAATGAATGATTTTTTAAAGCAAGTGTAGTATATGCTAAGCATATGCTCTACCACTGAGTCATCCCTCAAGTCAATAATATTTTATAATTTTAAGTTATGTGCATTTGTGTGCGTGTGTGTGTGTGTGTGTTCCTATGGATTTGTGCACACATGGGCAGAATCTAAGAGAATGCTGGAGTTACAGGAAGCTGACATGCATGCTGGGAACTGAAGCTGTGTCCTCTACAGGATCAGTATGCACTCTGATTAATGGAGCCACACCTACAGCTCCAAAATGTGATTTTTCAGAACAAAAATTGCATTTCAACTGCTTGTTGCCTAGGAACTCCAGTCCCAGATTATATGGTGCTCTCTTCTGGACTCTGCAGGCACCAGGCTGTAAGTGCATATATGTAGACAAAACACTGATATATTTTAAAATATTAAAATATGTATGTATTTTCATAGAAAATTCAAAATTCAGGCAGGGATTGGTGGCATACACCTTTTCATCTCATTATACAGGAGGCAGAGGCAGGTGAAAATCTGTGAGTTTGAGGCCAGCCTGATCTACAAAGTGAGTTCCAGGACAGCCAGGCTGTTACATAGAGAAATCCTGTTTCACAAAGCAAAACAAACAAAACAAACAAGCAAACAAAAAGGGGCTAGGGAAATGGCTCATAACTTAAAAGTACTGGCTGCTCTTCCAGAGATCCTGACTTCAATTCCCAGCAACCACATGGTGGCTTACAACCATCCATAATGAGATCTGGTGTCCTCTTCTGGCATGTGTATACATGATAAAAAAGAAAAGATAATATATAACCATATAAAATAGTCTGTTGCCAGGCAGTGGTGGTGCATGATGCCTTTAATCCCAGTGCTCATGAGGCAGAGGTCTGTGGATCTCTGTCAGTTTGAGAACAGACTGGTCTACAGAGTTAGTTCTGGACTGGCTCTGAAGCTACAGAGAAACCCTGTCTCAAAAAAAAATTATGTATCGTGTGTGTGTGTGTGTGTGTGTGTGTGTGTGTGTGTGTGTGTACATGATATGTATAGGCATGCATGCCACAGCACAAATGCAGAGGTCAGGAAACTCTGTGGAGTCCATCTGCCCCTTCCCAATTTAAATGGCTTCTGAGGATGATACTAAGTCTAATGTCTACTGCAAGCACCCAGATATCTTGCTAGCCCATAATTTTCTTTTCTAGCACTTCTTTGTAATACACTGTTGATACTGTCAAGTAACACATTTAAAAGTTTTCTAAACACAGAAATTTTATGGCTGAGTAAAACATGCCTTTCTCAGTCCAAATTCTTAAATGAAAGGAAGTCATTCCCACTTAGGAATACAGTTACCAGCTGCACTGCATTTTCCCTTAGAAAGCAATTGACAACTTACTTCTCGAACGCCCAGTGAGTGGCAGGGTGTAAGCAAAGAATATACTCAAGTCTTCTTTCAAAAGCCTTGAGATCTAGACAAAGACAATTCAATTCTCTACCTGTGCTTGCTAGTCTGAACTTACTAAAGTGAAATTTAGGTAGATAAATCATACGGGTCTTACACATCAAAACACTGGTTTTTCCAATTTATGGAAACCAGTTGTTCTACTTTTAGAAGCTTGAAAAAATGGTAGTGGAAGACCATTAAGAGCCATAAGGTGGAATTAGGGGAGTTTCAAACAAAAGGACCAAAGCCTTGCTGAATTCTAATTCTGTGGAACGAATTCTTCTTGACAGCAATTATCCGATTCAGGCTCTAGTTCTTATAATTAATTGATGGTTATGTAGTATGGGCTTACTAGGCTTCCATGGACAGATAACGGGCTGTGCAAAGATACTCCCTGTCCTCCTCGTAATGGGCTACCAGTGAGCATGCAGGCAGCAGCACAGCACCTACCCTTGTGCTGGGACCGGGCATATTTCTGAATGAAGTGGGTGCTATTTCATACCTTTTTATTTTCAGAAACATTTTACTAAGTTAAATAAAATGGTAGAACATGGGATTTTAAATTTTCTTTAACTTCTCTGTAGTAAGAAGCAAAAGCCATCATGGACACTATAGTGTATTACAATATAGATGTGAAGAGGGCTAGAAAGACTAAGCTTTTCAACATGAGAACTAAGAGGTAATATATTTGCTAGCGTAATGTGAGGAGCCGCCCTCGCTATCGCTATTGCCGTTAGAAGATGGCGCTGACATCCACTGTCAGTTGGAGTTAACTGTCGCTGTCAGTTGGAGTTAACTGTCGCTGTCAGTTAGAGTTAACTGTCGCTGTCAGTTGGAGTTAACCGTTTAAACTGTGCCTCTCCCGTGACGTCATCTGGGGTGATGTGCAAACCACCAATCCCGGCTCTACACATCTCACTCGGAGCTCCTAGGCTTATATAAGGGGCTGGGTTTCTTAGCTTGGGGTCTCCCTCTAAGAAGCTGATCATCTATCTCTCAAGATGCATTAAAGCTTTACTGCAGAAGGATCCGAGTGTTCTGCGTCGTTCTTGCTGGCGAGACGGTAGCGCGGGACATCTGGTGCCGAAACCCGGGAACTCTTCAACATCGCCGGCGCCGCGGGAGACCCCTCGGAAAACGGGGCGGATTCAGAACTGCAGGGACGTAGGTTCAGAGAGGTATGCTTTATCCTGAACAACCCTTTTCTCGACTTTGGCCTTAGTTTGTCATCACCGTGGGACGGGTCAGTGGAGGCTTTGGTGCTAGTCCTGTTTGTCCTTCTCCTTCATCGTGGCTGGTGCTGACAGAACGGCGCTGTCCGTCTGGCGCTGTCCGTCTGGCGCTGTCCATCTGGCGCTGTCCATCTGGCGCTGTCCGTCTGGCGCTGTCAGTCTGGTGCTGTCAGTCTGGTGCTGTCAGTCTGGTGCTGTCAGTCTGGTAACGGAGTTGAGCGCGTTTTTTAGATAAGCTGTCAGCGCGATGGGGTCGTCACAGTCAGTGGTTACAGCCTTACAGACTGTGCTAAAACAAAGAGATCTTAAAATTGCACCACGAACACTTCAAAATTTTGTGAAGGAGGTAGATAGAGTGGCACCATGGTATGCTTGTTCCGGGTCCCTCACTGTGGCCTCATGGAACAAGCTAGGTAAGAACTAGACAGGAAGCATGCAGAAGGAGATCTCTGCTTAGGTACCAAAGCCATTTGGAAGCTAGTTAAAAACTGCTTGGAGGATGAGGCCTGTCACCCTGCTATAATAGAAAGTCAGGGAACCTTAGAGGAAGTTCAGGATAGCATGTCAGAAACTGAACGGAGTGAGAGAATGGGAGCTCGCAAAAGAAAAGACATGTCTAAGAAAAAAGGCCCTCCCAGGAAGTTAAGAAAGGGGAGAGAAAGAAGGGAGTTATCATTCACCCCTTAACAAATCTAAGAAAAAGAAAAAGCCAGAATCTAGTCTATACCCTGCAGTAGAGCTAGAAGCCTTGGAGCTAGATAATTCTGATTCTGACACTCTGGATTCTAGCGAAGAAGGTGGTCTAGAGGAGGAGGTGGCACGGTATGAGGAAAAAAGATATCACCCTGATAGACACCGGCCACTGAAAACAAAAATGAATGTGAGGCCACCGCCTATAAATCCGGCGGGCTCACGCCCCTCAGCGCCTCCGCCATATGAGCTTCGGCTGAATACTGGTACTGACTCCTTTTTACCTTTAGAGGAACGGAGAAAAATACAAATGGCTTTTCCAGTATTCGAGAATGTGGAAGGCGGAAGAGTACATACCCCCGTAGATTACAATCAAATTAAAGAATTGGCCGAATCCGTTCGTAATTATGGGGTCAATGCTAACTTTACCACATTACAGGTGGAAAGGCTTGCTAATTTTGCCATGACTCCCACTGACTGGCAAACGACAGTGAAAGCAGTGCTTCCCAACATGGGACAATACATGGAATGGAAGGCTCTCTGGTATGATGCAGCCCAGGCACAAGCTAGAGTTAATGCCACGGCTGAAGATGAGAATCAGAGGCAGTGGACATTTGAAATGCTGACAGGTCAGGGTCAACATGCCCTTAATCAAACCAACTACATCTGGGGCGTCTATGGTCAGGTGTCGGCCGCCGCTATTAAAGCATGGAAGGCCCTCACAAAAGGGGAGAGTCCAGTGGACACCTTACAAAGATTGTCCAAGGACCCCAAGAGCCATTTTCAGACTTTGTGGCCAGAATGACAGAGGCCGCCAGTCGCATCTTTGGTGATTCAGAACAAGCTATGCCCCTGATTGAGCAACTTGTCTATGAACAAGCAACCCAGGAATGTCGAGCGGCTATCGCCCCTCGCAAAAGCAAAGGTTTACAAGATTGGCTCAGAGTGTGCAGGGAGCTGGGGGACCCCTAACCAATGCAGGACTAGCTGCCGCCATTTTACAAACGCACAGGTATAGAGATTTATCTAATCGAAAAGCTTGTTTTAATTGTGGGAGAATGGGGCACCTTAAGAAAGATTGTCAAGCCCCTGAAAGAACAAGAGAATCGAAGCTTTGCTATCGTTGTGGTAAAGGTTATCATAGGGCTAGCGAATGCAGGTCAGTCCGGGATGTAAAGGGAGGCTTCTGCCCCCTATTGAAGAATCCAAGGTACCCCAATCAAAAAACGGGTCACGGGGCCCATGGTCCCAGGGCCCTCAGAAATATGGGAACCAATTTCAGAAAAGCAATCAAGAGGAAGTAGAGGTTTCCGAGGAACCTCCGGAATGGACTTGCGTGCCGCCTCCGACTTCTTACTCATGCCCCAAATGAATGTTCAACCGGTCCCAGTCCATTCCCCTGGACCTTTGCCCCCTGCCACCATTGGGCTTATTCTGGGCCGTGGCTCCTTAACTTTACAGGGACTCATTATATATCCTGGGATTGTTGACCCATATCATAAAGAGGAGATTCAAGTTCTCTGTTCTAGCCCTCGGGGTGTATTTTCTATAAAGCAGGGAGATAGAATTGCACAACTGGTGTTGCTGCCCTCCCTCGGGGATGGAGAAACCTACACTTTACAAAAAAGGGCTATGGGATCTTCTGGAAGTGATTCAGCCTATCTGGCTATACCCCTAAATGAGAGACCTACAATAAAATTGTTAATTAATGGAAAAGAATTTGAAGGGATAATGGATTCGGGAGCAGACAAAAGCATTATTTCACTCCATTGGTGGCCGAAGTCTTGGCCCACTGTTGTTTCATCTCATTCTCTACAAGGTCTTGGATACCAGTCCTCTCCTGCCATCAGTGCCTCAGCCTTAACCTGGCGGGATGCTGAAGGCAAACAGGGATGTTTTACCCCCTATGTGTTGCCACTCCCTGTAAATTTATGGGGACGAGATGTGTTACAAGCCATGGGCATGACCCTAACTAATGAATACTCCCCCCAGGCATCAGCCATTATGGCAAAGATGGGGTATACAAATGGTAGAGGCTTGGGTAGGCAAGAACAAGGCAGAATAAAACCCATTACACAACACGGAAATCGGGGTAGAAAAGGACTGGGTTTTATTTAGGGGCCGTTGAGGCTTCACGACCCATACCATGGAAAACAGAGGAGCCGTTATGGGTCTCTCAATGGCCTCTATCCTCTGAAAAATTAGAGGCTGTCACAAGATTAGTGCAAGAACAGGAACGGCTGGGGCATCTAGAGCCTTCTACCTCCCCATGGAATACACCAATTTTTGTTATTAAGAAGAAATCTGGGAAGTGGAGATTACTCCACGACCTGCGGGCCATTAACAATCAGATGCATCTTTTTGGCCCTGTTCAAAGAGGCCTTCCTTTGCTTTCTGCACTTCCTCAAGATTGGAAGCTTATTATTATAGATATTAAGGATTGTTTCTTCTCTATTCCACTTTACCCACGGGATAGACCAAGGTTTGCCTTCACTATCCCTTCTCTTAATCATATGGAACCAGACAAGAGATTTCAGTGGAAGGTACTGCCGCAAGGCATGGCCAATAGCCCAACAATATGTCAGCTATATGTGCAGGAGGCTTTGGAGCCAATTAGGAAGCAATTTACATCTTTAATCGTTATCCATTATATGGACGATATTCTTATTTGTCACAAAGAGTTAGATGTTTTACAAAGGCTTTTCCCATGCTGGTGGCTGAATTAAAACAGTGGGGATTAGAGATTGCCTCAGAAAAGGTTCAAATTGCAGATACAGGGCTCTTTTTGGGCTCAAAGATTACTCCCAAAAATATAGTTCCTCAGAAAATAGAAATTCGCAAAGACCACTTACAAACATTAAATGATTTTCAGAAACTTCTGGGAGATATAAATTGGTTGAGGCCCTTTTTAAAAATTCCATCTGCTGATCTAAAACCCCTCTTCGATCTCCTGGAGGGTGAGCCTCATATCTCCTCACCCAGAAAATTTACCCCTGCCGCCCACCGAGCCTTACAGATGGTGGAAGAGGCCTTACAGGAAGCACAATTACAACGAATTGAGGAGTCACTACCTTTTAATCTGTGTGTTTTTAAGACAGCTCAATTGCCAACTGCAGTCCTGTGGCAACATGGACCATTACTTTGGATTCATCCAAATGCTTCCCCTGCTAAGATTATTGACTGGTACCCTGATGCTGTTGCACAGCTCGCTTCGCGGAATAAAAGCAGCTGTTACACATTTTGGCAGGGATCCTGATTCCTTGATTGTGCCTTATACTGCTGCACAAGTTCAGACCTTGGCAGCCACATCTAGTGATTGGGCAGTTTTAGTTACTTCCTTTTCAGGACAAATTGATAATCATTTTCCAAAGCATCCAATTTTACAGTTTGCCCTAAACCAGGCTATAGTGTTTCCACAAGTGACAGCTAAAGACCCACTCCCAGATGGGACTGTGGTGTACACTGATGGATCAAAAACTGGTATGGGAGCTTATGTGGTCAAGGATAGGGTTATATCTAAACAATATAATGAAACTTCACCTCAAGTTGTAGAATGTCTGATAGTACTGGAGGTTCTTGAGGCTTTTCAGGACCCCTCAATATTGTATCAGATTCCTCTTATGTGGTTAATGCAGTTAATCTCCTTGAGATAGCTGGAATAATAAGATCCTCCAGCAGAGTTGCTAACATCTTTCAGAAGATACAAGCTGCCTTGTTAAATAGGAGATTTCCTGTTTTCATTACCCATGTCCGAGCACATTCTGGACTCCCAGGTCCCATGTCCTTAGGGAATGACTTAGCGGACAAGGCTACAAAGCTGGTGGCCGCTGCCTTGTCTACCCATGCACAAGCAGCAAAAGAATTCCATAAGCGCTTTCATGTGACGGCTGAGACCTTGCGCCGTCGTTTTGCTCTATCCAGGAAAGAGGCTAGGGAAATTGTTACTCAATGCCAGAATTGCTGCGAATTCTTACCTACTCCCCACATGGGAATAAACCCACGTGGCATTAGACCATTGCAGATGTGGCAGATGGATGTTACTCATATTCCCTCTTTTGGAAGGCTTCAATATGTTCATGTTTCTGTTGACACCTGTTCTGGCGTAATGTTTGCCACACCCCTAACAGGGGAAAAGGCCTCATATGTGATTCAACATTGCCTTGAGGCCTGGAGTGCTAGGGGAAAACCCAGAATTTTAAAAACAGACAATGGACCAGCATATACCTCTCAAAAATTCCGACAGTTTTGTCGGCAAATGGATGTTACCCATCTAACTGGCCTACCTTATAACCCTCAAGGACAGGGCATTGTGGAACGTGCCCATCGTACACTCAAATCATATCTGATTAAACAAAGGGGAGTATTGAGGATGTTCTACCCTCGGTACCAAGAGTTGCTGTATCCATGGCACTTTTTACCCTTAATTTCTTGAACTGTGATGCCCAAGGCCACACTGCGGCTGATCGCCACAGTTTAGAGCCTGATAGGCCAAAAGAAATGGTAAAATGGAAAGATGTCTTGACTGATCTCTGGAAAGGCCCGGATCCTATTCTTATAAGATCCAGGGGAGCTGTGTGTGTTTTTCCACAGGAGGAAGAAAACCCCCTGTGGATCCCTGAAAGACTCACTCGAAGAGCTCCTTCACAACTCCAGAATAAGAAGGATGGAGGCCAAGTGGGTGATGAAGACTCTCCTACTCGGGATGATGGTTCCTAGTATGATGGGAGAGTTACGGTGGGCCATCATGTCTACCTTCCCCCTACCGATGCCAGTGATGCAGAATGCCCAGGTGTTCCCTAGATTTTTCACAAATAATAGAGAGTTGGGGCTTGCCTTTTTGCCTTTAGATCCTCAGATACAGAGTTTTCAGGATGAGAGAACCTTGTCATTAGTAGGAAGCTTGTGCTTTACTGTGATTTCTTCATTAAAGGATAATTTTATTCATATGGATCCAGAAAGATCTAATGCTAATCCTTTTGAATTAATGGAAGCTGTACTGATCTTTCTCCTATGATAGTGAGAAGGGACAGATTACTTTTGATTGGAAAGGGGCATTAGGCAACAGTCTGAGTGAGGGACAGAGCTCTGGATCATCTGATTGGTCCTCCTCCAATGTTAAGTATACCCCTTTTAAGAGAACTAATTATTCAGCTGCCCTTTATTTGGGTTGTGAGTAATGATACCTTAGGTAAGAATCAGAAAGAAATAAATTGTTCTGCTTAGAATTGTTTTTATGCATTATGCTGGGATGCTATTAAGCACCCTTTTGCTTTGGTAATGCGCATGCCTCGATTTATTCCAGCTCCTGTTGAGGCGCCAAGTAATTTGAGTTTGTTTAGGGAAAAGCGAGATTTTTGGGATCTCTGCTATTATTGTGGGCCTGATAGCCACCGCCGCGGTTACTGCTTCGGTTACCGCCTCGGCCCTTGCACTTTCTGCCACTGTGCAGACAACTCAAACCATTAATGAACTATAGGCCACTGTGACCATGGTCCTAGATAAACAGGCCACTGCCAATTCTCAGATACAAGGAGGCCTGATGTTGGTAAACCAACAGATTAATTTGGTTCAGGAACAATTGGATATATTGTGGCAGATGGCCAAATTGGGATGTGAACAAAGTTGCCTGGCCTTTGTGTCACTTAGTACAATATGAGAATTTTACAAGAGCAGCTAACCTGTCAAAAGCTCTGTCTCAACATTTATTACAGAATTGGACTTTTGAGTTTGAGCAGACACTCCGTGAGTTGAGAATGGCGATCCTGCAAGTGAATTCGACGCATCTGGATCTTTCTCTGATGGAAGACCTCTCCCCCTGGATTTCATCTGCATTTTCTTATTTTAAGGAATGGGTGGGGGTAGGATCATTTAGCCTAGTTCTCTGCTGTGGAATAGTGTTGATGCTTTGGATGGTGTGTACGCTCAGAGCCCAAACAAAAGGAGAAAGTGGTGGTGGCACAAGCACTTGCTGCCTTAGAACACGGAGCATCCCCTGACATTTGGTTAACCATGTTAAAGCAATAGGTCGCTGGCCTCCCAGCTCTTGCACCCCACGAGGCTAGTCTCATTGCACGGGATAGAGTGGGTAGGCTTCAGCAGCCCAAGGAGTTGCAAGGCTAAGCACTGCACAGGAGAGGTCTGCGGTATAACGACTTTCTCCTGGGAGATAAGTCATCTTGCATGAAGGTTCTATGTCATGATCTCCTTCCCCCAGAAAAAAGACATCGGACTGGTCAGGACTTCCTCTGGGGATAAGACCCTGGAGAGGAGCTTTGTACATGTTCCGAATTTGCACATGGGGATTTGACCTCTATCTCCACTCCAAAGTTGTGGGTGTCCTATTGCTTCAAAAATAAATGAATAGGGGGAGATGTGAGGAGCCGCCCTCGCTATCGCTATTGCCGTTAGAAGATGGCGCTGACATCCACTGTCAGTTGGAGTTAACTGTCGCTGTCAGTTGGAGTTAACTGTCGCTGTCAGTTGGAGTTAACTGTCGCTGTCAGTTGGAGTTAACTGTCGCTGTCAGTTGGAGTTAACCGTTTAAACTGTGCCTCTCCCGTGACGTCATCTGGGGTGATGTGCAAACCACCAATCCCGGCTCTACACATCTCACTCGGAGCTCCTAGGCTTATATAAGGGGCTGGGTTTCTTAGCTTGGGGTCTCCCTCTAAGAAGCTGATCATCTATCTCTCAAGATGCATTAAAGCTTTACTGCAGAAGGATCCGAGTGTTCTGCGTCGTTCTTGCTGGGCGAGACGGTAGCGCGGGACATCACT
>NW_024434489.1:0-21606 GCF_017639785.1 Mesocricetus auratus | reverse complement strand
ATTTATTTTTCAGCTGATCAATAAATTTATTCCCATTCGCCACTTGCAATGTAACACATTCACAGATCCTGGGGATTCAAATGTGGACATCTTTGGGGTCCTGTATTCTTCTTCTATCCCCCCCCAAGAATCATGAGGACTCTGTACTTCCTTTTTTTTGGAACATAATCTGAATTGACAGTCACTCTCATTGCTAGACTTTTTTCCATGACTAAACATAAACAATTGTTTCTAACTGTCTAGAAATACAAGTCTGGAGCCTAGGGTGGCAAAAGACATGTGTTCTGTGTCCTGTACAGGGTTAGTGAAAGAGACTGGTGGCACTTTGTCTTCTGCCATCCGTGTGCTGGTGGCATCTGAGTGAGACAAGGAAGAGATATCCTGTGCTTAGTTTCCTTCTGGAAGTGTCAAGGGGAACCCATGGAGCTCCCATGATTCCTTGCAGGCTGACAGCCTTCTCCCTAGGGCATCCCAGTACATCTCAGGCTGGACTAGGGAGGCACTGGATCCCCCAAGAATTTCTTGTGCAGTGTTGACTCTTCATTTTGCTTTAATCCCATGTGTTTGACATCATCTCAAAAGCCAGCTTTCCCCGTTCTTTTTTTTTAATTTTATTTTCCAGTTTAAATTTAGATAAGAAACAAGGTTGCTTCACAAGTCAGTTCCAGGTCCCTCTCCCATTCCCTCCCTTCCTCCCGTGCCCTCCCCCCCGCTGGTATTCCCTCATTTCCCCAGGGAGGTTGAGGCCCTCAATGGGGGTGTGCATAGTCTGTCATTTCATATAGGGCAGGGCCTAGACCCTTCCCCAAGAGTTCAGGGTGAGAGTGCACCTCACATTGTACTAAGGGAGTCCAAAGTCCGTGTGTATACTTGGGGTGGGTACTGATCTGCTGCCCAAGGCTGAATAGATTCCCGAGGCCTCTTCACTGACACCCAGATTCAGGGGGTCTTGATCAGTCCCATGCTGGCTTCCCAGGCTGATGCCTGGGATTCAAGAGTTAACCTTTGCTGGTCAGCTGTTTCTGGGGGTTAAACCAGCCCAGTCTTAATCCCTTTGATCATCAGTCCTCCCTCTCTGTTACTGGCTTTCTTGAGTGCAGCTCAGTACTTAAACAAGGGAGTCTGCCTCTTCTTCGATCAACCGCTAAATAAAGTTTCTGTTTCCCAGACTCTCTGGCCATAGGTTTGTAGGCTGGCACTCCCCAGATCTAAGTCTAAAATCCATATATGAGAGAGTACATGACATGTTTCTCTTTTTGTGACTGGGTTACCTCACTCAGGATGGTTTCTTCTAGTCTCATCCATTTGCCTGTGAATCTCATGATTCCATTATTTTTTTCTGCTGAATAGTACTCCATTGTGTAGATGTACCACAATTTCTCTATCCACTCTTCAGGTGAGGGACATCTAGGTTGCTTCCAAGTTCTGACAATTACAAATAAAGCTGCTATGAACATAGTGGAACAGACATCTTTGTTGTATGAATGGGCATCTTTTGGATATATGCCTAAGAGTGGAGTTGCTGGGTCTTGTGGTAGGTTTATTCCCATTTTTCTGAGGAATCTCCTTACTGATTTCCAAAGTGGCTGAAACAGTTGGCACTCCGACCAGTAATGGAGGAGTGTCCCCCTTTCACCACATCCTCTCCAGCATAAATTGTCATTGGTGTTTTTGATTTTAGCCATTCTGACAGGAGTGAGATGGTATCTCAGAGTTGTTTTGATTTGCATTTCCCGGATGGCTAAGGATGTTGAGCACTTTCTCAAGTGCCTCTCAGCCATTTTAGACTCCTCTATTGAAAACCCTCTATTTAGTTCTGCAGCCCACTTTTTAATAGGGTCCTTTGGTGTTTTGGAGACCTGCTTCTTGACTTCTATGTAAATTTTGGAGATCAACCCTCTGTCAGATGTGGAATTAGTGAATATTTTTCCCATTCTGTGGGCTGCCTTTTTGTCTTGCTGACTGTGTCCTTTGCCTTACAGAAGCTTCTCAGTTTCATTAGGTCCCATTTATTAATTGTTGATCTCACTGTCTGTGCTAGTGGTGTTATGTTCAGGAAGCTGTCTCCTGTACCAATTCGTTCAAGGGTACCACCCACTTTCTCTTCTAAGAGGTTCAGTGTGGCTGGATTTATGTTGAGGTCTTTGATCCATTTGGACTTAAGTTTGTGCATGGCGATAAACATGGATCGATCCGCATTCTTCTACATGCCATTCTCCAATTATGCCAGCACCATTTGTTGAAGATACTTTCTTTATTCCATTGTATATTTTTAGCTTCTTTATCAAAGATCAGATGTTCGTATGTGTGTGGGTTAATACCCGGATTTTCAATTCGATTCCATTGGTCTTCCTGTCTACTTTTGTGCCAATACCAAGCTGTTTTCAGGACTATAGCTCTATAATAGAGCTTGAGGTCAGGGATGGTGATGCCTCTGGACGTTGCCTTGTTGAACAGGGTTGCTTTGGCTATGCTGGGTCTTTTGTTTTTCCATACAAAATTGATTATTGTTCTTTCAAGGTCTGTGAAGAATTGTGCTGGGATTTTAATGGGGATTGCATTGAATCTGTAGATTGCTTTTGGCAGGATTGCCATTTTTACTACATTGATCCTACCTATCCAAGAGCATGGGAGATCTTTCCATTTTCTGAGGGTTTCTTTAATTTCTTTCTTTAAATATTCAAAGTTCTTACGATACAGGTCTTTCACTTGTTTGATTTGCGTTACCCCAAGGTATTTTATGTTGTTCGTGGCAATTGTAAAGGGTGATGTTTCTCTGATTTCTCTTTCAGCCCTTTTATCATCAGTATATAGTAGGGCTACTGATTTTCTTGAGTTGATCTTGTAACCTGCCACTTTGCTGAAGGTGTTAATCAGCTGAAAGAGTTCCCTGGTAAAGTTCTTTGGGTCATTGATGTAAACTATCATATCGTCTGCAAACAGTGAAAGTTTGACCTCTTCCTTCCCAATTTGTATCCCTTTGATCCGCCTTTGTTGTTGTATGGCAATAGCTAGAACTTCAAGTACCATGTTGAAAAGCTGTACAGCCTTGTTTTGTTCCTGATTTTAGAGGAATTGCGTTGAGTTTCTGTCCATTTAGTTTGATGTTGGCTGTTGGTTTACTGTATATAGCTTTTATTATGTTTAAGTATTTCCCTGTTATCCCAGATCTCTCCAAGACCTTTATCATGAAGGGGTGTTGGATTTTGTCAAAGGCTATTTCAGCATCTAGTGAGATGATCATGTGATTTTTGTTTTTGAGCTTCTTTATATGGTGGATTACGTTGATGGATTTTCGTATGTTGAACCATCCCTGCATCCCTGGGATGAAACCTACTTGATCGTGGTAAATGATTGTTTTGATGTGTTCTTGGATCCGATTTGCCAGTATTTTATTGAGTATTTTTGCATCAATGTTCATGAGGGATATTGGTCTGAAGTTCTCTTTCTCGGTTTTATCTTTGTGTGGCTTGGGGATCAAGGTTATTGAAGCCTCATTGAAAGAGTTTGGCAAAGACCCTTCTGTTTCTATTGTGTGGAACACTTTGAGAAGAATTGGTATAAGCTGTTCTTTGAATTTCTGGTAGAATTCTGCACTGAGTCCATCTGTACCTGGGCTTTTTTTGGTTGGGAGATTTGATGACAGCTTCTATTTCCATAGGGGTTATAGGTCTATTTAAATTGCTTATCTGTTCTTGATTTAGTTTTGGCAATTGATAGCTGTCCAGAAAGTCATCCATTTCTTTAAATTTTCGAATTTTGTGGAGTACAGGTTTTCAAAGTATGACCTAATGATTCTATGGATTTCCTCAGAGTCTGTTGTTATGTCCCCCTGTTCATTTTTAATTTTGTTAATTTGCGTGTTCACTCTCTGCTGTTTGGTAAGTTTGGACAAAGGTTTGTCTATCTTGTTTATTTTCTTAAAGAACCAACTCTTAGTTTCATTGATTCTTTGTATTGTTTTCCTGGTTTCTACTTTATTGATTTCAGCCCTCAATTTGATTATTTCCTGGTGTCTACTCCTCCTGGGGGAGTGTGCTTCTTTGTGTTCTAGAGCTTTCAGCTGTGATGTTAATTCTCTGGTATAACTGTTCTCCTGTTTCTTCATGTGAGCACTTAGCGCTATGACCTTCCTCCGTAGCACTGCTTTCAAAGTGTCCCATAGGTTTGGGTATGTTGTGTCTTCATTCTAATTGAATTCGAGGAAGTCTTTAATTTCTTTTTGTATTTCCTCTTTGACCCAGGGATGGTTCAGTTGAGCATTATTCAATTTCCATGAGTTTGTAGGTTTTCTGCAATTTGTGTTGTTGTTGAATTCTAATTTTAAAGCATGGTGGTCTGATAAGATGCATGGAGTTATTCCAATTTTTTTGTAGCTGCTGAGGTTTGATATGATGCCAAGTATGTGGTCGATTTTTGAGAAGGTTCCATGTGGTGGTGAGAAGAAGGTATATTCTTTTTTATGTGGATGAAATGTTCTATAGATATCTGTTAATCCCAGTTGGGTCATTACTTCTATTAGACCTTTTACTTCTTTGTTGAGTTTCTGTTTTGTATTCCTGTCTAGTGGTGAGAGTGGTGTGTTGAAATCTCCCACTATAACTGTGTGGGGCTTTAGAAGAGATTTAAGTTCTAATAATGTTTCTTTAACGAATGGGGATGCCTTTGTATTGGGGGCATAGATGTTCAGGATAGACACTTCATCTTGGTGGGTTTCACCTGTGATGAGTATGTAATGACCTCCTTCATCTCTTTTGATTAATTTTATTTTAAAGTCTACTTTGTTAGATATTAGGATTGCTACCCCTGCTTGTTTCTTGGGTCCATTTGATTGAAAAAAATTTTCCCAATCTTTAACTCTCAGGTAATGTCTGTCTTTAAGGGTGAGGTGTGTTTCTTGTATGCAGCAGAAGGAAGGGTTCTGTCTTCGAATCCAATCTGCCAGTCTGTGTCTTTTTATGGGTGAGTTAAGGCCATTAACATTGAGGGATATTAATGACCATTGATTGCTCATCCTTCTTCGATTTGCGATGGTTGTTGTTGGAGGAATTATGTGTGGAATTTCACCCCTTTGTTCTTTTGGCTGTTGGTAGAGAGGGATTCTCTAATGCTTATGTTTTTCTGGTTGTAGTTAGCTTCCTTGGGTTGGAGTTTTCCTTCCAAAATTTTCTGTAGGGCTGGGTTAGTGGCCACATATTGCTTGAATCTTGTTTTGTCATGGAATATCTTGTTTTCTCTATCTATAGTGATTGAGAGCTTTGCCGGGTATAGTAGTCTGGGCTGGCATCCATGGTATCTTAGTTTTGGTAGAATGTCTATCCAGGACTTTCTGGCTTTCAGCGTTTCCATGGAGAAATCAGGTGTAATTCTGATAGGTCTGCCTTTATATGTTACTTGAACTTTTTCCTTAGCTGCTCTTAATATTCTTTCTTTATTCTGTATGTTTGGGGTCTTGATTATTATGTGGCGAGGGGATTTTTTTTGTGGTCCAATCTATTTGTTGTTCTGTAGGCTTCTTGTACATTCATTGGCATGTCTTTCTTAAGTTTGGGGAAGTTTTCTTCTATGATTTTGTTGAATATGCCTTCTGCCCCTTTGAGGTGGCTTTCTTCTCCTTCTTCTATACCTATTATTCTTAAGTTTGGTCTTTTCATGGTGCCCCATATTTCCTGGATGTTTTGTGTTAAGGATTTCTTGGATTTAAGGTTTTCTTTGGTTGATAAATCCATTTCTCCTAGCGTATCTTCAACACTTGAGATTCTCTCTTCCATCTCTTCTATTCTGTTGGTAATGCTTGTGTTGGTAGTGCCTGGCAGTTTGTCCAGCTTTTCTATTTTCTGCCTTTCTTCAGATTGTGTTTTTTTGATGACTCTATTTCGGTTTTCAACCCTTGCAGTGTTTGCATTGCTTCTTGCAATTTTCTGTTTATCTGTTTGTCCGTTTGTTGCCTTTTATGAATTTTTTGGTTTGTTCTTTCTTCCATTTCTAGCATTTTTGGGTTTGCTTTTTGTTCCATTTCTCTCATTTTGTGCTTTGTTTTTTCTTCCATTTCCTGCCTTTTTTGGTTTGTTTCTTCTTCCATTTTTTGCTTTGTTTTTTCTACCATTTCTTGCATTTTTTGCTTCATTCCTTCTTCCATTTCCTGCCTTTTTTGGTTTGTTTTTTTCTTCCAATTCTTGCATTTTTTTGGTTTGTTTTTTTCTTCCATTTCTTGCATTTTTTGGTTTGTTTTTTCTTCCATTTCTTTGAGGGATTTTCAAATATCCTCTTTTAGGGCCTCTATCATTTTCATGAAAGTCCTTTTATGGTCGTTCTCTTCTGCTTCGACCACATTGGAATGTTGGGGTCATGCTGGTGTGGAGTCTCTAGAATCTGGCGGTGTCATATTTGTTTTTCGGTTGCTGAGTGTGTTTTTGTATTGTCTCTTTCCCATCTTTTCTTCTAGTGGGTGCAGAAAGAGCCCCTTACTGGTCTGGGGACCAGAGTTCCCTTTTGGTGGGTGCTAGCAAGTCCAATAATCTGGTGATTCTTCTATTCCTTGTCTGAATGCTGGTCCCGTGGGTGGAGAAAAAGAACAGGAATCTGGGGCGCTAATCCTCTTACCTGGTACCCTGGAGCCTATGCTGGGTCCTGTTGTACTTGATCCAGAACAGCTACTCCCCTGGTCTCCCTGGGTCCTCTGGTTTCCTGGTCTTGTTGGTGGGAGAGAAGACTTGGTTTCTGGGTGCTTGGCTCCAGCTGGGATTGGGAGCTCTGTGCACCTCCCATTGGTGGGAGCTCTGTGCAGGTCCCAGGCGATCTGCAGGCAATGGAGCACAGGCTGGGAAGCCGGCCTGTTTACCTGATGCTGCCCGAGGAACAGCTGCTTCCCTGGACTCCCAGCCTCCTCCCCTTTCCCGGTCTCGATGGTGGGAGAGAAGATCTGGAGTCTGGGGTGCTTGGCTCCCGCCAGGATTGGGAGCTCTGTGCAGGTCCCAGGCTATCTGCAGGCACTGGAGCACAGGCTGGGATGCCGGCCTGTTTACCTGATGCGGCCCAAGGAACAGCTGCTTCCCTGGACTCCCAGCCTCCTCTCCTTTCCTGTTCTCGTTGGTGGGAGTGAAGATCTGGTGTCTGGAGTGCTTGGCTCCCGCCGGGATTGGGAGCTCTGTGCAGGTCCCAGGCGATCTGCAGGCACTGGAGCACAGGCCGGGAAGCCAGCCTGTTTACCTGATGCTGCCCGAGGAACAGCTGCTTCCCTGGACTCCCAGCCTCCTCTCCTTTCCTGGTCTCGTTGGTGGGAGCGAAGATCTGGTGTCTGCGGTGCTTGGCTCCTGCCGGGATTGGGAGCTCTGTGCAGGTCCCAGGCGATCTGCAGGCACTGGAGCACAGGCTGGGAAGCCGGCCTGTTTACCTGATGCTGCCCGAGGAACAGCTGCTTCCCTGGACTCCCAGCCTCCTTTCCTTTCCTGGTCTCGTTGGTGGGAGCGAAGATCTGGAGTCTGGGGTGCTTGGCTCCTGCCGGAATTGGGAGCTCTGTGCAGGTCCCAGGCGATCTGCAGGCACTGGAGCACAGGCCGGGAAGCCAGCCTGTTTACCTGATGCTGCCCGAGGAACAGCTGCTTCCGTGGACTCCCAGCCTCCTCTTCTTTCCTGGTCTCGTTGGTGGGAGAGAAGATCTGGAGTCTGTGGTGGTTGGCTCCCGCCGTGATTGGGAGCTCTGTGCACGTCCCAGGCGATCTGCAGGCACTGGAGCACAGGCCGGGAAGCCGGCCTGTTTACCTGATGCTGCCCGAAGAACCCGATTACAGATTTTTTAAAAAGGAGGTGAAATTTTCCAATTTAGGAATCACCGATTGATGGTAAGAACATCCAATTATAACATCGCAAGTAATTTAACACTGCAGGATTTTAGAGATTTCATTACCAATATGGATTATGCAGTAAAAGACAATCATGATATTTTTCATACGTATATGTGTGTCATGCTTGTGATTAGTGTATTAATACATATAATCACTTGGAAGAAACATGAGCTAATGTTTCGAAAATTAGAGTCAAAAATCCAGGAACAAGTGGATTTGGTTACATTTAATTCAATGTCTACTTCATTTATGGTTAAGACTGAGTCTAATCAGGTGGAACTTTCCAAATTAGCAGAGTCAATTCAAAAGATAGAGTTAAAAATTCAGGAACAAGGGGATTTGGTTAAATTTGACCAGGACAACCTTCGAGACACATTCAATTCGATGTCCACTACATTTATGGCTAAGATGGGATCTAACCAGGAGGAATTTTCAAAATTAGCAGGGTCGATTCAATCTATGTCTGATAATAATGGCAATCTAGTGGATCGAATGTGTTTTCTGGAAGGAAAAATAGATGCCTTTAGAGTTTTTAGGGAGGATGATATGAAAAGCTTGGAATCTCATTTAACTGAACAATCCAAAGAGTTAAAACAATCTTTAATGCAGAAAATCCAAGACCTTAATGAACAATCTGAGGACTTGGGACAATTTTTAGTGGAGGAAATAGAAGACCTCAATGAACAGTCCAAGGAATTGGAACAATTTTTAATGCAAGAAATCTGAGACCTAAAGGATGACATGGATGCAAAACTTCAATCTTTAGAAGATACATCCTCTCAAATATCAGAAGTTGAGTCAATGGATGCTAGGCCACTAGGAAATAAACGAAATACGGCTACTAGACATCCTAAGGTGGCCTTTCCAGTAACTGTAGTAGAAAGGTCATCATCACGGAGGAACCAATCTGGTTCCACTACACAGAAATGGAAACCTATTCCCATGAAAGATATGAAATCCATTAAAAATGGGTTAATGACTTTTGGGGTCCACAGCCCTTACATAAAACAGTTACTAAGTACAAGGGCTACGACCAATAAGATAACTCCCTCAGATTGGAATGATTTAATATCTGCAGTGTTGGACCAGTCTTCTCAAATACAGTGGAAAGCTTTGTGGAGACAGGAAGCCAAGGCCATTGAACTTCAAGGTTTGAGGGATGGATTTGTTGCTTCGGAAAGTAAGATTATGGGGGAGAAGCAATTTTCTGACCCGCAGGTCCAAGCTGGTTATGATGAGCGTACATTTGATTTATGCAAAACAGCAGCACTAAATGCTTTGGGTAAGGTTCGTGAACCAGGGGAAAGAGTTGAATCATATTCAAAAGTGATACAGGGTCAGAGAGAAAGATTCTCCGAATTCTTACAAAGATTATCCAGAGCAGTAGATTTACAAATAACTGATCCTAATATTAGGCAACTTCTTACAGAATCGTTGGCTTATGAGAATGCAAACCCACATTACAAACAGATACTGTGGCCATTAAAGGTAAGATCAGCACCATTGGAGGAATGGGTCTTATATACAACTAATGTTGAGTATGACAATCCAGAGGCAGGAACTTGGATAGGAGAAGCCATTTCTGAAGTATTTAGGAGGAATCAGGATGATATATGGCCTACCCAAGAGGAGATACCAAATTGGGTTGGGGAAGCAATCTCTAGACTGCAGAATTTGTTCCTGATAGTACAGAATTAACCTCATTATTTTTACAATTACAGGAAACCATCAAAAACAGGACTCATCCTATATATATATAACACACACCAGGTCCCATACTGGTTTGCCAGGTCCTCTGGCACAAGGCAATGATGAAATTGATCGTTTGTTAGTAGGTAATGTGTTGGAAGCTTCATAATTTCATAAGAAACACGATGTCAACAGCCAAGGCTTAAAGAAGGATTTTTCTATCACCTGGCAACAAGCCAAAGAAATAGTAAAAAATGGCCCCAGTTGCTCCTTCGACAATCAAACTCCATTACCAGCAGGTTGTAATCCTAAAGGTATTCATAGAAATGAACTTTGGCAAATGGATGTATTTCACTTCCCAGAATTTGGCAGTTTAAAATATGTACACCATACCATAGACACATTCTCAGGATTCCAATGGGCTACTGCGTTCAGCTCTGAGAAGGCTGACTCTGTTATTACACACCTCTTAGAGGTGATGGCTGTTATGGGTATACCTAAAACGATAAAAACTGACAATGCTCCAGCATATGTCTCCAGTAAATTGGAACAATTCTTCAAATATTATAATATAAAACATGTAACTGGTATACCTTACAATCCCACAGGACAAGCAGTGATTGAAAAATCTAACCGAACCTTAAAAGAGATGCTTCATAAACAGCTGGGGAGAACAAAGACCCCAAAACACAGGTTACATAATGCTTTACTAACATTGAATTTTCTTAATGCTGATGAAAAAGGACAAACTGCAGCAGAAAGACACTGGACTACAGAGAAGACTTCTGAACTGAACCAACCAGTGCATTTTAAGGATGTTATGACCTCAGTCTGGAAACCAGGATATGTGTTCTGTTGGGGAAGGGGTTATGCTTTTGTTTCCACAGGAGAAGAAAAGCTTTGGATCCCATCTAAATTAATTAAGATTCGATCAGAACAGAAAACGTCTCAGGAGGAGGAAGGATGACAGCTCATCTACAAGGTCTGCTAAGTATAAGGAGACCTCAAGAAAGGAAAGAGAAGTATTCTGTTTGTGTCTTTACAGGACAATTAGTTATGAACAGTGAAAAAATCCTAGGTATATGGATACCTAAAGAAGAAAGGATAGCTACTCAGAGGACCACCAAACATGCAATAATGCAATGTGTTATCAATGTCTACATCTCTGTATTGTGTTATTATAATTTCTATTTCTTCCACTTCTTAATATGCCTGAGTCACAATTAATCTAATTATTGCTGGCTTTGGAGTTGGATTGGCTCTCCTGCTTTAAACCCAAGCATATTGTTAAAATGCAATTCAGACTTTCTGTATTATATCAAAGAGCCATTGATATAAGACAGAAACAACATCAAGATATTACTTCATTAAATATTAGAATAATATTACTCCAAACCTGAGTATGAATCCACAGAATCCTTGTTAATTGTTCAGTGTGTCTACAGGTAAATGATAATGCCAATATGGAATGGGTTGGGACTATAGGATTACTGGAGCTTGCTGGTTGCCAAGCTTCTGGTTTACAGATAACACAAGACATTCGTCAACCTCTATAACGATACTCGATACTATATAGGGAAAACATTTATGCTCTATCCAATAGATGTGTTTTTATGCAGATACTATCTTTCAGGTTTATAATCATCATCTTTATTGCCATTGCTGTAGATTGAACTCACGGCCTCATACATCCCGACAAGTACTCTCCCACTGACCTCTCTTCCCACCTCTGTTTTATTCATTTCACTCTGCAGCAGGATCTTGCTATATTACACAGATTGCCCTTAAATAATTGTTTTCCCTCCCAAGTTTCCTAAAGATCTAGGATTACGAAACTATGGCTCTAGGCCCACTTCTCTTAAATTCTTTCATTTTTTGAGGAAGATTTTTATGTGTGGTGTATCAAAGATTTCTGTCTTTGCCACTTTGGGGACTCTTTTTTTCAGAGCCTCAGCATTAGGTTGGATCTCTGATATCTTCTGTCACTCCACAATTGCTTTAATCCTTTGACTGTACAGTTAATTGAGTCAACTACTTCTGTGTCATCAACTTGTCAGTAAATTATCATTATACCCCCAATTGTATTGTTATGAATTTTGTTTTCCTCATTCAATTTATATTATTCTTTCCTTTTCTCTTCCTACTCACAGGTGTAGTTCTATCAATTTTGTATTCCATATTTGATTTGGGCTCCTTTGTCTCCTTTGATTGTGATTTTTGCTCATGTAGAATGTTTTTATTCTGCTGAATAGTACTCCATTATGCAAATATACCACATTTTCTCTATCCACTCTTTGGTTGAGGGGCATCTAGGATGCTTCCAAGTTCTGGATATTACAAATAATGCTGCTAAGAACATAGTGGAACAGACATCCTTGTTGTATGAAAGGGCATATTTTGGATATATGCCTAAGAGTGGAGTTGCTGGGTCTTGTGGTAGGTTTATTCCCATTTTTCTGAGGAATCTCCATACTGATTTCAGAAGTGGCTGATCCAGTTGTCACTCCCACCAGAAGTGGAGGAGTTTTCCCTTTCACCACATCCTCTCCAGCGTAAATTGTCGTTGGTGTTTTTGATTTAACCATTCTGACAGGAGTTAGATGGTATCTCAGATTGTTTTGATTTGCACTTCCCAGTTGGCTAAGGATGTTGAGCACTTTCTCAAGTGCCTCTTATCCATTTTAGACTACTCTCTTGAAAATTCTCTATTTAGTTCTGCAGACCACTTTTTAATTGGATCCTTTGATGTTTTGGAGACTTGCTTTTTGAGTTCTTTGTAAATTTTGGAGATCAACCCTATGTCAGATGTGGGGTTAGTCAACATTTTTTCCCATTCTGTGGGCTTACGACATGTGGGTCCTAGTGATAACTCAAGTCTGTCCTGGAACTCCCTCTTGAGACTAGGGTCGCCTTGAACTCAAAGTGATCTGCCTCCCAAATGCTGGGTTAAAGGCTAAAACACTTTTTGAAAAGCAAAAATATAATCAGTAGTGCTTCAAATAATACAGTGTTTTTGAAAGAAATGTTTTGAAATGTATTTCATGTGAAAATATCCTCTAGGTTAAATGTGGTCCACAGTAGGACTCTGGAATACATCCAATAGCAACCTACAGAGCAAAGGGAATTCCTCGATATAACATTTAGAAGAGAATGGTCTATGTCCTGAGGAGTTAGTTCAGTGAAACTACTGGGTAGATAACAAAGACTTGACTCAGGATAGGAATGCCTGGCCAGCTTTAAGCTAATCCTTTGTCCCTCACTACCATGGGACTGCTGTTTACTAGGTGTTTTGTTCTTTACTGACACTACTAGATAGTATATTAGACTGCAGTTATGGTTGCCTTAGCCCAGAAAACAGAAGCTACAGCTGGTATGGCTAATCCTCTCCCTAGTGCTAAATCTAAGACCTGACAAGTGGATAGCTTTAAATATCAGGCTTAATGGGAGAAGAATTGGGCACTTTACTCACTTGTTCAATGTCAGATTATCATAATTTTTTTCAAATCTTGGTGCCTATTGGAGTCTCATTATATATACCATGTTTTCCCTGAAATTGATCCTCGTACCTCAGCCTGATGAATGTTAGTATTACAGGAAAGAATGCCATACAAAATTCTAATTACTTTTATCTACATTTTAGTCTACAGGAACAAACTATCCTGGGAGTCTATATAGTGTTTTATATTGTTTAACTTGTTAATACTTCTTAATGAAAAGCTGCTACTTGTGTGTTTTATATACCACTGTCTTGGACTTATTTTAATTGTTTTTGTAGATATCTCTGTTGTAATCATAAACTCAATAAAGGTTTCCATTTAAATACAAGTTCAGATTATTTTATGTGCCAGTACTTTGATGCCATGAAGATATTATAGATGTGCTTGTATCTGTCATTTATCTATCCCTCTTTATTAGCTCTCTATCATGATCTACACCTTCCATCTCCTACAGCTAATTTTAAAATAAACTCATTTATTTATTAAATAAAGTTACTTTGCTCCAAAAGACCTTGGAACTCAGAGATCTGCCTGCCTCTGACTCCCTTATCCCTGGATAAAATGTATGTGATTCCAACTGTTTGTCTGAAGACATTATCTTGATAATTGTTGCTGTTTTACCGTACTTGTTAAGCATCACTTGGTGAACTCTCAGGGCCCATAAAAATGGCTCCACTCCATCTTTAATGAAGGTTAGAATGCTCAAAACTGTCTTTATTATATGACTAAGCTTGGCTGCTACAGGATGTTTTAGCCTTGGTAGTGGATGTCTAAATTTGAATAGCAACAGAGTTGGGCTCAGGTGTGTTTAGTCTTGAGCCTGAAGGCTAGATGGCAAGTGTAGCTACCAATTACCTTCATTAGGATTAAGAGACAGATTACAACCTGGCCCAGTGGGTAGCTGGTGAAGTTTGAGCTTTGTGCACCTTTTCTTCAAAAGAAATCTTTCTGAGACTCATTTGCTTTGTTGCTATGTCTTCTGTGTGACACATATTATTCCTCTCTTACAGGAAGAATCTCTGAAGGCTTGTTCTTTAATTTTCCTCAAATTAATAAAGTATTATTAGTGTGTGAAATATGAGTATAGATATATATGTTTCTGAGGGGAAAGGTAAAAGTCAGAGGACAACTGTGGGTAGTCAGTTCTATTTTGTGGTGTGTTCTGTGGCTCAATCTGGTCATAAGTACTCCAAAGCAAGGAATCTTACCTACATCTTGCTAAACCTGCCTAGTTCTTCATTATTTCCTGATCCCTGATACTGAAGAATTTTACTAGTGAAAACCCAAGCCACCTCAGTGACTTGTGAGTTTGACTGGGTGAGACTGAACTTTTATTTCGTTAGATTAAATAGCCTCAACACAAGGAAGAACAAGTGGATACATTAAAACAGTCTCTCCAATTTCCCACTTGAACTGATGAACCCATTTCTATTATATTCTCACACACTAAGCTTCCAGGAGTCTCTTTCATGTCATGTTTAAGTCTTCCCTGATTCAAGAATTTCAGATGCAGTTTTCTGTATGAGACAACCAAGACACCCATCTACTTGCCAATACAGATTTTCTTCTATATTAAATAACAGAATTGAATGTTATCTTCTATCATTTCTTGATTGCTCTTTTCCTACTGTTTAATTCTTCCCATGGATTCCTAATTCTCTGGTCTCAGGGAGGTATCTTTGGCACATGTCTAGTTAGTAGCTTTCTTTCCTTGCACCCTGCCATCTGGTACCTCAATTCATAACTTTATTTCATCCTCTTTGTTTCTACAATCTCCTGCTAAGCAAGAGTACTGGTAATCAGAAGGACAGAATCTCATTTTTTCTTGTAATACTCCCATTACTTGGAAAAGTTCATTATAGGCAGACAGTCGAAATAGTTTATTTCACCACTCACACAACAGGGCAAATTGGCATAAGCTGCTTGCCATCTTGTCCTACAGTGCCACTTTTTGTAATTATTGTAAGTTATCTTGTCCATTGGCATGTTTTCTTGTACAATCTTACACTTGTAGCAAACTCATGTAAGTAGTGCAACCCTACCTCATGCAGAGAGAGACTGTCTTATTAGTTTTTTCATTTTTTTATTTAACATTTTATACATGTAACTCTCAGTTCCCTCTCCCTCACCTATTCTGCCACCTCCCAATTCTCCCAACACCTCAGCCCCTATCCTTCCCCTCTCTGATCCCCAAGTAGACCAATGCCTTCCATGAGGGGTTTGCAGATTCTGTCACTTGATTCCGGGAACAACCTAGGTTCTTCCCCAAGTGTCCAGGCTGAGAGAGCATCCCTCAAATTGGTATGGCTTCCCTAAGTCCCTCTGTATGCCAGGAATAAATACTGCTCTACTCTCCAAGGTCCCTCAGGTTGCCAAGGCTTTCTCTCTGTCACCCAGGTTCAGTGGGAGGGATTTCTGGATCAATCCCATACTGGCCCCTCAATCATCACTCTCGTTTCAATATGTTCCCCCCCTTTTTAGGTCATCTGCCTCTGTGGATTTTTCCAGCTCAATGTTAATTCATTTGGTCACAACTCCTCTTTGCAACTGGGTTTCAAGATTTCAATTCAGTTCACAGATGTGAGTGTCTGCCTCTGCCTCCATCATCCACAGGATGAGAGTTCTACCATGGCATATTAGGTAGTCATCAATCTCATTATCATGGGAGGGCATTTAGCGTAGCCTTAATGCCAGTTGGTGTAATTCTTGTAGATCTCTGAAGATTTCACTAGTGTCAGATCGATCCCTCTTTTATGGTATCTTCTATCATGTTCTCCTATATTCTTACCCTGGCTCAACCTTCCTGCTCTCCCTTGTCCTCCGCTCCCCTTGTATTTTCTCCCTTTCTTTATCCCATGTGCTTCTCCCCTTCTCTTCTATCTGCTCCAATCTAATTAAGATATCTCATCCCATAACCCTTCTCTAGGTTAACATGAATATCTCTCTTAGTATCCTCCCTGCGTCCTAGATATTGGAGGTGGGATTGTGGGCTGGCAATGCCCTGGTCCAGGTCTGAAATGCATATATGAGTGAGTACATACCATGCTTGTCTTTTTGTGTTTGGTTAACTCACTCAGGATGTTTTCTTCTAGTGACATCAATTTGCCTGCTAATAACAAGATTCCATTTTTTTTCTGCTGAGCTGTACTGTACTGTGTAAATGTACCACATTTTCTCTATCCACTCTTCCGTTGAGGGGAATCTAGGTTCTGTCCTAATTAGTTTTTTTCTTTTATATATGTATATATATACATTTATATAGATATTGATATAAATTAAAATTTAAATTAGAAACAATTTTGCTTCACATGTAAATTCCAGGTCCATCTCCATTTCCCTTCCCTTCTCTGGTGCCCTCCCACCAACTCCCCAATATCCCCTCAATTCCCCAGGGAGTGTGATGCCCTTCATGGAGGTGTTCATAGTCTTTCATTTTATGCAGGGCAGGGTGGAGACCCTCCCCCAAGAGTTCAGGGTGAGAGTGCATCTCACATTTTGGATGGGAGTCCAAAATCCATTTGTAAACCAGGGATAAAATCTGATCTACTATCCAGTGCTCAATAGATTACCTAGGCCTTCTCACTGACACCCACATTCAAGGGGTCTTGATCAATCCCATGCTGGATTCCCAGGCATTAGCCTGGGATTCAAGAGCTAAAATATTTCAGGTCAGCTGTTTCTGGGGGTTAAACCAGCCCAGTCATAATCCCTTTGGCCATCAATCCTCAATCTCTGTCACTGGATTTCTTGATATCAGCTCAGTGCTTAGCCATGGGAGTCTGCCTCTTCTTCTATCAGCCACTGAATGATGGTTCTGTTTCCCAGACTCTCTTGTCATGTGTTTGTAGGCTGGCACTCTCCAGATTTATGTATAAAATCCATATAGAAAGAGTACATGCCATGTTTTTTTTTGTGACTCGGTTACTTCCGTCAGGATGGTTTCTTCTATTGCCATCCATTTGCCTTCAAATCTCAGGATTCCATTGTTTTTTTCTGCTGAGTAATGCACCAATTTGTAAATCTACCACATTTTCCCTATCCACTCTTTGGTAGAGGGACATCTAGATTGCTTCCAAGTTCTGGCTATTACCAATAATGCTGCTATGAACATAGTGGAACAGACATCCTTGTTGTATTAATAGGCATTTTTTTGATATATGACTAAGTATGGAGATGCTGGGTCTTGTGTTAGGTTCATTCCTATTTTTATGAGGAATTACCAAAGTGTCTGTAAAAGCTGGCACTCCCACAAGCAATGTAAGAATGTTCCCCTTTTACCAAATTCTCTCCAGCATAAAATGTCGTTGGTGTTTTTGATTGTAGTGATTCTGTCAGAAGTGAGATGGTATCTCAGAGTTGATTTGATTTCCCTTTCCCTGATGGCTAAGGATGTGGAGCACTTTCTCAAGTGCCTCAAAGCCATTTTAGACTGCTTTATTTAAAATTCTCTATTTAGTTCTGCAGCCCACTTTTTAATTGAATCCTTTAGTGTTTTGGAGTCTTGCTTCTTGAGTTCTTGCAAATTTTTGGAGATCAACCCTCTGTCAGATGTGCGATTAGTGAATATTTTTCCCATTCTGTGGGCTGCCTTTTTGTCTTGCTGACTGTGTCCTTTGCCTTACAGAAGCTTCTCAGTTTCAGGAGGTCCCATGTATTAATTGTTGATCTCACTGTCTGTGCTACTGGTGTTATGTTCAGGAAGCTGTCTCATGTACCAATTCGTTGAAGGAAACCCCCAATTTTCTCTTCTAAGAGGTTCAGTGTGGCTGGATGTATGTGAGGTCTTTGATTCATTTGTACGTAAATTTTGTGCGTGGCGATAAACATGGATTGATCCGCAGTCTTCTACATGCCAGCCTCCAGTTATGTCAACACCATTTGTTGAAGATGCTTTCTTTATTCCATTGTATATTTTTAGCTTCTTTGTCAAAGATTAGATGTTCATACGTGTGTGGGTTAACATCAGGGATTTCAATTCATTTCCATTTGTCTACCTGTCTATTTCTGTGCCAATATCAAGCTGTTTTCAGGAATATAGCTCTATAATAGTGCTTGAAATCAGGGATGGTGATGCCTCTGATCGTTGCCTTGTTGAACAGGGTTGTTTTGGCTATCCTGGGTCTTTTGTTTTTCCATACAAAATTATATTATTGTTCTCTCAATGTCTGTGAAGAATCGTGCTGGGATTTTAATGGGGATTTCTTTGAATCTGTAGATTGCTTTTGGCAGGTTTGCCATTTTTACTACATTGATCCTAACTATCAAAGAGCATGGAAGATCTTTACGTTTTCTGAGAGCTTCTTTAATTTCTTTCTTTAAAGTTTCCAAGTTCTTGTGATACAGATCTTTCAACAGTTTAGTTAGCATTACCCCAAGGTATTTTATGTTGTTTGTGGCAATTGAAGAGGGTGATGTTTCTCTGATTTCATTTTCAGCCCTTTTATCATCTGTATATAGTAGGGCTACTGATTTTCTTGAGATGATCTTGTAGCCTGCCATTTTGCTGAAGGAGTTAATCAGCTGTCAGTGCTTCCTGGTAGAGTTCTTTGGGTCATTGATGTAAACTATCATATCATCTGCATATAGTGAAAGTTTGACCTCTCCCTTCCTAATTTGTATCCCCTTGATCCCTTTTTGTTGTCTCATGGCAATGGCTAGAACTTCAAGTACAATGTTGAAAAGGTATAGAGAGAGTGGAGATCCTTGTCTTATTTCTGATTTTAGAATACTTGCGTTGAATTTATGTCCATTTAATTTGATGTTTGATGTTGGTTTACTTTATATAGCTTTATTATGTTTAAGTATGTTCCTGTTATCCCAGATCACTCCAAGACCTTTATCATGAAGGGGTGTTGGATTTTGTCAAAGGCTTTTTCAGCATCTAGTGAGGTGATCATATGATTTTTGTTTTTCAGCTTGTTTATATGGTGGATTACGTTGGTGGATTTTCCTATGTTGAACCATCCCTGCATCCCTGCGATGAAGTCTACTTGATCATGAGGAATGATTGTTTTGATGTGTTCTTGGATCTGATTTGCCAGTATTTTATAGAGTATTTTTGCATCAATATTCATTAAGGATATTGGTCTGAAGTTCTCTTTCTTAGTTGTGTCTTTGTCTGGCTTGGTGATCAAGGTTATTGAAGCTTCATAGAAAGAGTTTGGCAAAAACCCTACAGCTTCAATTGTGTGGAATACGTTGAGAAGAATTGGTATAAGCTGTTCTTTGAATTTCTGGTAGAATTCTGCACTGAGGCCATCTGGACCTGAGCTTTTTTTGGTTGGGAGGCTTTTGATGACTACTTCTATTTCCATAGGGGTTATAGGTCATTTAAATTGCTTATGTCTAGTTGATTTAATTTTGGTAAGTGATAGCTATCCAGGAAGTCATCCATTTCCTTTAAATTTTTGAATTTTGTGGAGTACAGTATTTCAAAATATGACCTGATGGTTCTCTTAATTTCCTCAGAGCCCATTCTTTTGCCCCCCTTTGCATTTCTGATTTTGTTAATTTGCATGTTCAATCTCAACTGTTTGGTAAGTTTGTACAAAGGTTTGTCTATCCTGTTGATTTTCTCAAAGAACCAACCCTTGTTGCATTGATTCTTTGTATTGTTTCCTAGTTTCTACTTTATTGATTTCACCCCTCAATTTGATTATTTCCTGGCGACTACTCCTCCTGGGGAAACTTGATTCTTTGTGTTCTAGAGCTTTCAGATGTGCTGTTAATTCTCTAGTATAACTATTCTCAAGTTTCTTCATGTGGGCACTTAGTGCTATGAAATTACCGTGTAGCCCTGCTTTCAAAGTGTCCCATAGGTTTGGGTATGTTGTGTCTTCATTCTCATTGAATTCTAGGAAGATATTAACTTTTTTTATTTCTTCTTTGACCCAGGAATGGTGTAGTTGTGCATTATTCAATTTCCATGAGACTGTAGGTTTTCTCCAATTCGTGTAGTTGTTGAATTCTAATTATAAAGCATGGTGGTCTTAAAAAAAAGCATGATGGTCTGATAAGATGCATGGAGTGAATCCAATTTTTTTGAAGCTGCTGAGATTGGATATGTTGCCAAGTTAAGCGGTCGATTTTGAGAAGTTTCCATGTGGTGGTGAGAAGAAGGTATATTCTTTTTTATGTGGATGAAATGTTCTATAGATGTCTGTTAATCCCAGTCGGGTCATTACTTCTATTAGACCCTTTGCTTCTTTGTTGAGTTTCTTTGTGGTATTCCTGTCTAACGGTGAGAGTGGTGTTTTGAAATCTCCCACTATAAGTGTGTGGCTTCATATGTGACTTAAGTTTTAGTAATGCTTCTTTTACGAATGTGGATGCCTTTGTATTTGGGGCATAGATATTCAGGATAGACACTTGATGTTTGTGGATTTGCCTGTGATGCATATGTAATGACCCCCTTCATCTCTTTTGATTGATTTTATTTTAAAGTCTAGTATGTTAGATATTAGCATTGCTACCGCTGCATGTTTCTTGGGTCCATTTGATTGGAAAGTTGTATTCCCAACCTTTAACTCTCAGGTAATGTCTGTCTTTGAGGATGAGGTGTGTTTCTTGAATGCAGCAGAAGGATGGATTCTGTCTTAGAATCCATTCTCCTAGCCTGTGTCTTTTTATGGGTGAATTAATGCTATTAATGTGGAGGGATGTTAATGACCATTATTTGCTCATTCTTCTTTGATTTGAAATGGTTATTGGTGGTGGAGTTATGTGTGGAAGTTCACCCCTTTGTTTTTTTGGCTATTGGTAGAGAGGGATTCTATAATGCCTATGTATTTCTGGTTATAGTTAACTTCCTTGGGTTGGAGTTTTCCTTCCAAAACTTTCTGTAGGGCTAGGTTAGTGAAGACATATTGCTTGAATCTAGTTTTTTTTCATGGAATATCTTGTTTTCTCTATCTATAGTGATTGAGAGCTTTTCAGGGTATAGTAGTCTAGGCTGACATCGATGGTCTGTTAGTGCTTTTAGAATATCCAGGACCTTCTAGCTTTCAGAGTTTCCACTGAGAAGTCAGGTGTAATCCTGTTAGGTCTGCCTTTATATGTTACTTGGCCTTTTTCCTTCACTGCTCTTAATATTCTTTCTTTATTCTGTATATTTGGGGTCTTGATTATCATGTGGTGAGGGGACTCTTTTTTGTGTTCCACTCTATTTGGTATTCTGTAAACTTCTTATACCTCCTTTGGCATGTCTTTCTTAAGGTTGGGAAAGTTTTCTCCTAAGATTTTGTTGAATATGTTTTCTGCCCATTTTAGGTGGTTTTATTCTCCTACTTCTATTCCTATTATTCTTAGTTTAGGTCTTTTCATGGTGTCCCATATTTCCTGGATATTTTGTGTTAAGGATTTGTTGGACTTAAGATTTTCTTTGGTTGATGAATCCATTTCTCCTAGTGTATCTTCAACACCTGAGATTCTCTCTTCCATCTCCTGTATTCTGTACATAATGCTTGTATCGGTAGTACCTGACCATTTGCCAAACTTTTCTATTTCCTGCCTTTCTTCAGATTTTCGTTTTTTATTGTCTCTATTTCAATTTTCAAGCCTTGTACTGTTTGCATTGT
>NW_024434488.1:0-2427 GCF_017639785.1 Mesocricetus auratus | reverse complement strand
TCTTCTCCAGACTTCCTGCTCCCTCATATCCTCATCTCCCCTCTTTTCCATTTTCATTTGCCTAGCTACGTCTCCCTTCCCACCAATCACCAATTTTCTCAGGAGTTCTATGCCCTTTGTTCTCCTCCAATGGAACATGTATGGTACTTTTAGCGTCCTGATTCTGTCCTACCTTCACTGATTCTATGAATTGTAACCTGGTAATCCTAGGCTCATATGTCTATAATCAATATATGCACTCATATATTTGTCATTTGTGACTGGGTTTCCTCATTCAGGATAGTTTCTTCTCATTCCATCCATTTCCTTCTGAATTTCAAGATTCCATTATGTTTCTGCTTACCAGTAGTCCATTGTGTAAATGTACCACATGTTCTCTATCCACTCTTCAGTTGAGGAGCACATAGGTTGCTTCAAGTTTCTGGGTATTACAAATAATGTTGTTTTAACATAGTTGAAGGGATGTCCTTATTGTATGAATGTTCACATTTTGGGTATAAGACTAAGGGAGGAATTTCTGGATGTGGTGGTTTGATTGTAAGCCAGTCTTTTTGAAATTTGGAGAAGAAGAGGACTGACAAAGAACACATTTATTCCATGATGGATTATATATGAGATCACACTTCAAAATATAGTAACAGATTATGTGTGTTACTAAGTTGGCATCCTGGAGCTGTAGTACTGTCAACCAAGTATTCATAAAATATGAACATTCCTCAGACTAATCTGTGCATAGTCTTCAATGTTGACAGTGGCCATTCTTCTTTGCTTTCAAATAAAAAGTCCCAGTCTTGAATGAAATCTGTTACCTGTTCTAAGGGACCATTCTTATGGTGTCCAAATTGACAGTTCAATCTATTGTAGCCACTTGCCTCATAGTAGTTGTAGCAGATGAATGGAATGGAGTTCCTGTCTAGGAATGTAACTAAGAGATAGGGAGGTTGCCATTCTTATTCCATATCCTAAATTCAATCTTAGTGTTAAGGGAGGAATGATTGGAAATTGAACCCTGCAACATCCTTCAGAGAGGCATGCAAAAATATCACAGATATTGTTAAATTTTCCATACCGGAGTTCTTGGTTTTACTGGAGTGTGACAGTAAATCATTTGGGGGAAAATATCAAATGAAGGGTAGATATATGTAGAGAACCTATATATAAATATAGAAGATTTAATTGCAGTGTTTCTGGTGATAGATTGACAATATAACTAAGCAGGTATTGGCAATGCAGACAAGCATACAGACCATGTGTTCTTTTACAATCATTAGCCATCTTACTGAAGAGGAAATGAGCATAACTAAATGAACCTACAATAATGATTAGATTACATGCATGGGGTGTGGTGACATATCTCTGATTACAGTACCATGGAATTAGTAACAGAAATATCAAGAGGCTTAGGCACATCTTTTGTACATAAGAACCTGTATAAAAACATAATATAATTAGTAAAGAAGAAGTGTGATGGTTGAAAGAGAAATCAGTGCCTACCAATTGGGGCTAGTCCAAGCATGGGAATTTGTCTGTCTGTGCTTCCAAAACCAGCAGAGCAGCTGATCTGAATAAGGGAGAACTCTTGGACATCAGACGACAGCTGGAAGGCCTGATTGGGACTGATCCAGACCCCCTGAGTGTGAGTGTGAGAGTCAGTGAGGAGGCTTGGGCAACCTATGTGGCCCTGGGCAGTGGCTCAGTGTTTATCCCTAGCACACAAACAGACTTCGTGTGTCCATACCAAAAAGAGGGATGCTTTCTCAGCCTGGACTCTTAGGGGAGTGCCTGGAACCTGACCTGGGTGAAATGACAGACTCTAGATATCCCCTATCTGGAAGGAAGTGGCCATAGGGTGGGAGGCTGTGGGATGGTGGGGTGGTGCGGTAGGAGGGGAGGGATAGGGAACATGGATTGACATGTAGACAAGCTATTTAAAATTAGAATAATAAAATAAAAAAGAAAACAGAGTACTTCATCTTCTATGGCTACATTGATAGAACAGTTATTAGAATTGTTAAAGAGACAAGGTTCCAGCATTATACAGAAGACAGATAAGATTCTGTTTTATCTTTGGGAAAACAAGTCCATGGTTTCTACACTCCAGAAGGCTTAATATTCATGATTGGAAACAAGTTAAATATGACCTCCAAAAGGCTATTCAGAACGAAATATCACAATGTTTCCCTAATGCTGCCTTTCCCCATTGGAGATTAGTGAAAGATGTCCTATGGAGTGATAGTGCTATGATGAAAAAACAAAAGTCTGATCTTGAAAAATTCCCAGGAAGAACAGTTAGTAAATTACTGCCCATGTTTAACTTTAAACTGAACTACAAGTGCTAGGTTACCATTGTGCCGTGCTATATTACAACGAGTGGATATGACTACATCTCCTGAGTGTAGCTCAGAACATCTCAAAAGCAGAGTTGAT
>NW_024434487.1:0-500 GCF_017639785.1 Mesocricetus auratus | reverse complement strand
TCGTGAAGTTCAGCATATAGTTTCACACACAGTGTTGTATCGTTAGTTTGCATGAAGTTAAGCAGGGGGATTCTCACACAGTGTTGTTTCGTTAGTTTTCATGAAGTTGAGCAAAGAGATTCCTACACAGTGTTCTATCGTTAGGTTTCGTGAAGTTCAGCACATAGTTTCACACAGAGTGTTGTATCGTTAATTTTCGTTAGTTCAGCACATAGTTTCACACACAGTGTTGTATCGTTAGTTTTCATGAAGTTAAGCACAGAGATTCACCCGCAGGTTTGTATCGTTAGTTTACATGAAGTTAAGCACAGAGATTCCCACACAGTGTTGTATCGTTAGTTTTCATGAAGTTAAGGAAAGAGATACCTTCACAGTGTTCTATCGTTAGTTTTCGTGAAGTTCAACACAGTTTCACACACAGTGTTGTATAGTTAGTTTTCATTAAGTTGAGCACATAGTTTCACACAGTGTTGTATCGTTAGTTTGCATGAAGTTAAGCA
>NW_024434486.1:0-10816 GCF_017639785.1 Mesocricetus auratus | reverse complement strand
TGTCGCACCTGTTGTGCCACCTGCATCCAAGAATGTAGCAAGGTGGTCAGGATAGATGACACAGAGACCGGTCGGTTGCCTTAAGAAAACTTTATGCTCCCCAAGTCGGTTTAGGAGAAGAGAAGTACACTTAGGAGAGAGAGAGCTCTCCAAGAAAAAATGCTTCCCTTTTTAAGGACTTCTGCCATCCATCTACATACAATTCTCCAACAACACTCCCAGACTTCTCACCCTCCTGGCTAGTGGTTTAATCTCCGGCCCCAGAATTGGGGAGAAACAGCAGGGGGTACAGGAAGAAGCATCTAGCCATAGGGGGTGTCAAGGTCATGGTGTTTCAGTGAGCAAGCCCTTATCTGAGCCCTATCAAGAGCTTTAAGCACTGAATTGTTTTCAGTAAACATTATCTCACAGCTGCCTGCTCCCAGGACAAAGGGGAAGTGGGTCTCTGTTCAAGGTCTGGTGTCCCCACAATTCACCCCTTTTTATTTTTAAATGAGGCACTCCTGGCTTTGGTCAAGTAGGGTCACCCTCCCTTTCCCGTCCTCGGGGGACCTTGAACCCCTGTCTTAGGTGGGAGGGGGCTTCCCCACAGGTTGCCTGTCAACAGAGCACCCCAACCTTAGAATCATCTGTAATAAGGCTTTATGGATATGGGGATTGCCATGGGCTAAGGCACTTTGAACTCAGCATGAAGCCAGAATGCCTACTGCCACTGTTACCATTCCTAGGACCCCCACTGACATAGCACCTCTCTGCCATCTGCCCTCCCCCCCCCCCATCTGGGCCGCAGCATTCTACCACCAGCCTTTCTTTGTTACAAGGGTGATTTATAGTTACAACTTGACTGTCAAAACAGTGATAAATTTTACAATCATTTCAAGATCTACTTAGGAAAGCATTAGAGAGTGCACTTGCACAGATACATTAGGCACAATCATTGATGTTACACATGTAGCATTATAAAAAATATGAACAAGAGGCTTGTAGCACTATTTACAGAGTACCAATTTGTTCCGGTGGTGATGTAGTCTGCCGATTTAATGTCAGTAGTATCAGCCGAACATACAACCCGAGTCAAAGTCTTTTTGTCGCACCAGGACAAACCACATTTCTCCAGAAAAACACACTGGCATAGGTGTGATTGTAGAAACAGGAACCACCAAGTCTGATATTTTAAGTCCTGTTTAAATACTGAAAAGAGGCTTTTGCCACTCATCACAGTCCATACCAATCTCCAAATGTTTTAAATGGGTCCTTTTTTCCCCCAAAGCAAAATGAATTCTGTTGTTTTAAGGTGTGTCAAAGGCAAACTGCTAGTCTTCCAGTTTTGTTGGCTTTGGGATGAAAACTCACGGGTCCAGGAGGTTGATGTAGCAGGCCTGATGAGAAACTGGAAATCTCGAACTGACTGTTTTATTTCTTTCTCGGGCTGTAGATTTGATGACATCAAGGGTCAGGAACACTGATTTAGGAGATCTCCAACTGGCTTGGGCAGGCTCCCACGGTCTCAGGTCCTGTTTTCTCTTCTCCATGCATCTCACCAAATGTTGTGACAGCTACTGAAGCTTTATTCTTTTCCTGTAAGAAAACACAAACATGCCCTAGACCCCAAATTAGGGTCTTCTCCACTGTCTAGTGTATGGATGTTTCCATTTGACCTGAGCAATAGTTGCTCAAGTTTCATTATGCCAGAATCTGTCTGAAGTAGATTGCTCACTGGCATTTACATTTTAAAAATTCTTAAATGAGGAGTGGATTATTCAATGAATCATGTGGGGACTGGGGACATTACTCCCCCTTTTTTATTTTTAAATTTTGTATGAACTGTTGAAGTTGGATCATAACAGTAGAAGGATTTGTCTACCCTCCTTAGTCAACTATCTAGGTGAATAGGGATCACTATTTAAATTATTAGTAGATGTCCTTTAAAAGGGACATAACCATTAAGTACCTTTGAGAATCATTTAAGGATTGTAAACTATACTATGTCCCAAATAGTCCCTTTTTTTTCTAACCTGTAGCTCTCACTAGCTGACAAGGCCTCGTTTGCATCTGAGCTGACAAGGCCTAATTTGCATCTACACAGATGCCTTTGGGGGTGGGGGCCTGCCAAAGCTACAGGGCAGTTCCCTGAAAAAACCTCTCTCTCTCTCTTTTTTTTTGACTGGCTCTGAGGGCTTAACTTGAATTTTTTGTTAAGATATTAACCGGCTGACTGGATGTTTCTTTTGGCTATATCTAAATCGATTTAGGTAGTTTTTAACTGTTTGAAGGGATTTAAGTATCCCTTTAATCATATCCAAGGCAATTAGAACAGTTGCTTTTGTCAACATTCACGCATTTACATTTCACATTTCATACATACTGACGTGGCCACATCCATACACACAGACCATGCATACATATCTCTCCTTTTGCCTAGGTTATGATTAGTTTGTTGAACTGAAACTTCTTTAACAGAACAACTCCAGTCAATCTTTGAATTAAGACAAAAGGTTGAAAAAGTCCTGTATGTCCCTCATCATTTCTTCATTTGCGCTACACTCAGGGGCTACAGCCATACCCACTCCTTGTAATTCTGTAGATGTAAAGTGGAGAGGCCAGGCTTTTGTCAAAAGATTTTAGAGATGACTCACAAAATTGACCTTAAATTTGTATCAATAACCTACCCCATATAAATGTAACTAAACTAAACATTTTTATTTTATATACCTTTTTCTTTTTCTTTACTGAATACTAATACCTCATTTATTAACTGTTACCAATTTTTTTTACTTTACCCGTCTTTAATCTATCCTCCCATTGAGGATGATCCTCCAATCCACCCTCCAACTGAGGGCAACTTTTTATGTTAGGTTCCCTTTTTTTTCCTGACCTTTGTTAGGTGAGGGCCTAGACGTTTAATCCAATCCACCCTTCAACTGAGGGTTTAATCATGGAGATATTAAATATTTTTAATAAAGCAGAGATTCCCCTTTTAGGAGAGGGAAACTCAGACTCTCTTGTTGGCGGCAGCCATTCCCAATGTATTTATTATGCTATAAAGGCGATGAATGGGGAGCTGCAGTGCCTAACTGGCATCAAAACGGTGGGAGGGGTTTTCCTCACCAGGGTCCATACTTCCCTTACCTGAGTTTGGCAATTTTTGGATCATTTTTATCATGGTGAGCATTCCTAGTGTCGGGAGCAGAGTCGGGGTCAACATGCCTGATGCACCGTCCGGGGACCCAAATAGGCTTCTCACTTCCTAGAGGGAAAACACAAACAGCCCCTCGGACCCTAGCTAATAGGGGGGTGGGTGATTGCCATTTTCCTGTAATTAAGTCCTTCCATCTGTCCCATCCCAAAGACTGGGAGGGTTTGTTCCAATGTCTCTCCATAGCAGACAAATTATTACTGTCTATGGTCAAAAAATTTAAAATATAAAGTATGGTGGATAACTGAATAATGGGGGAGGTGACATATTCCCCCTTTTTTATTGTTTTAAAATACTGTTTGAGAGTGGCATGGGTGCGCTCCACAATGGCCTGTCCGGTGTGGTTGTGAGGAATACCAAAAGAGTGGACAATGTGATGTTCCCTGCAAAAGGCAGCAAAACGATTGCTGGCATAGGCAGGGCCATTGTCTGTTTTTAGGGCATCAGGAACGCCCATGTAGGCAAAGGCCTGCAGGCAATGAGAAATAACATCTTTAATCTTCTCTCCTGAGTGGAGGGAGGCAAAAATCAGTTTAGAATACGTATCCACCGAAACATGCATGTATTTTAATTTCCCTGCCTGTGGCAGGTGAGTTATATCCATTTGCCAAAGATGGTTGGCCCTGAGGCCCCGGGGATTTATCCCCTCATTGGGAGGATTATGATAAGGGGCACAGTCAGGGCACTGAGGGGTAATCTGTGTAGCCATGGATAGGGGGCACCCAGTATGAAATTTAATGGAGCGGGCATTTAGATGATATCGCTCATGGAGCTGGTGGGCAAGCTGCTCCTGAGTGTATAAGACCCTAGGGTGGGTCAACGAGTCAGCAAATTGATTGCCCTGGGCAAGAGGTCCTGGAAGGTTAGTATGTGCACGAATAAATCCCACATAAGCAGGGTAGATGCGTTGCCAAATAAGATGTTGGAGCTGAACTACTAAGGAACGAATCTGAGAGGTTGGAAGAACATATGGAGAGGTTTCTAAAGGTCTGACAATGTTGGCAACATAGACACTATCAGTATATAAATTAAAGGGCTCCCCCTCAAACATTTGGAAGGCCATCAAACAGGCAAACAACTCTGCAGCTTGTGCTGACATTTGCCCTATGGGTACACTCTTCTGCACCTGAGAAGAAACCACCACCGCGAAACCTTTGGAGGAACCATCTGTAAAGACTGAGCGAGCTCCAACTAGAGGGCTCTCCTTTAAAACTTTGGGAAAAATCATGTTGGGCCTCAGCCCCATGGGGTGTGTGTGAGTTGCTGGTCAGCCTACAAGGGCAACTTGTTTTCCAGTCCAAGTGCTTTCTGTTTTCTAGTCCTGGCTTACTGCCCTGGCCTTGACCCTCTGACATCAACATCTAGCAGGAGGAAAACAACAATCTCTTCTACCTGGGGTTTTTCCACTGTGCTATAAACCTGTATATAAAGCTCCTCCCTCTTACAAGGGGGAGACCTCTTAGCACTTGCAATGAAGACACTCACACACACACACTCTCCTGGCAATAAAGGCAGCACATGCATTCTCTTAGTACAAACAAGTGGACATCTTGTCTCTCTTTTCCTGATACCTTGGACTTGCTTGTAGGTTCCACTGAGATCCAGAGAGACTTGGAAAGACTGGGAAAGATTGGCCAGAAAGAAGACTCAGGAGAGGAGAGACTCGAAAAAGAAAAGAATCCAACAGGTACTTCAACTTCTAACAGTAAAATTGAATGGTCAAATCTCCAGGGTTTATTTGAGAACTCAGTTGGAGGGTGGATTGGATTAAATCTCCAGGCCTTCGCCTGACACCAAGGTCAGTAAAGTAAGGGGACCCTGAGAGATCACCCTAGGTTGGGGGGTGGATTGGATTAAATCTCCAGGCCTTCGCCTGACACCAAGGTCAGGAAAGAAAGGGGAACCTGAGAGATCACCCTAGGTTGGAGGGTGGATTGGATTAAATCTCCAGGCCTTTGCCTGACACCAAGGTCAGGAAAGAAAGGGGAACCTGAGAGATCACCCTAGGTTGGAGGGTGGAATGGATTAAATCTCCAGGCCTTCGCCTGACAAAGGTCAGGAAAGTAAGGGGACCCTGAGAGATCGTCCTCAGTTGGAGGATGGATTAAAAGTGGGTAAATTGAAAATTGGTAACGGTTAATAAAGGAGGTACTGGTATTAAGTAAAAGAAAAGGAAAAGATAAAATTATATAGAATGGAAAATACACAGAGAGTCTGGATACTGTGTACAGTTGTGGTGTCTTTAAATTGTTTAGTTGCTGAGAAAGGAACAAAAACTGCTAAAAGACAATTGATTATTAATGCTGCTAAATTAATCCAACTTGCATGTTTTGAAAATGCTTTGACTTCTAAATTTAAATATAAGGACAGGTTACTTGGGAAAAGAATTTCTGCTTTTGTTTCCATAGAACATAAAAAGCTGTGGGTTCCTTCCAGACTAGTATGGTTTGATGAAGCAAGACCACCTGAAGCAGTGGTCCAGGTGATCCAACACCTAAAACAGCTGAGATGATGCAGCCTTACAGACCACAAAAACAAGAACTTCAACAGGTTTCTGGGTTTTTTGTTTTGTTTTGTTTTTGTCATGTTCCCCATGGTATTTCAGCGCCCCTTAACAGCAGGAAGCCCTTAACAGCAGGGCTTAACAGCAGCCCCAAACAGTAGTTTGGAAAGAACGACGCCCACATTCCAAATATTGTTTATAAATGTTTGTTTTTGTATACTAAGATTGACATAAACATCCTAGTCACCTGAGATAGGTGCTAATTTATATATAAAGAAGGGGAGATGTTGGTCCCCAGCCCCATGGGGTCTGTGTGAGTTGCTGGTCAGCCTACAAGGGCAACTTGTTTTCCAGTCCAAGTGCTTTCTGTTTTCTAGTCCTGGCTTACTGCGCTGGCCTTGACCCTCTGACAATAACATCTAGCAGGAGGAAAACAACAATCTCTTCTACCTGGGGTTTTTTCACTGTGCTGAAAACCTGTATATAAAGCTCCTCCCTCTTACAAGGGGGAGATCTCTTAGCACTTGCAATGAAGACACTCACACACACACTCTCCTGGCAATAAAGGCAGCAATGCATTCTCTTAGTACAAACAAGTGGACATCTTGTCTCTCTTTTCCTGATACCTTGGACTTGCTTGTGGCGCTGGCGCCACAAATCACAGGGTGTTGTTTAAAAAAAGACATCAAGGGGCTATTGGGATAATGGTTATCAAACTGGGAGCCTGTAGATGTAATAAACAGGGTCCACCCATCATGGAAGATCTGTAGATGTTCCACCTCCTCCTTACCATAAGGAAGGATAATTTTATCAGGACTCTTTCCAAAGGTTTGAATGCTAAACTTGTGCGCCTTCCACAACAATTGTAAAATGAGATCATAGTAAGGGGTCACTACCTTCTTAGGGGAGGCTGACAAATGTATCCAATAAATAGGACCAGTCTGCCAAAACACGGCAGTGGGCGAAAAGCTAGATGAAAGTACAACCAGAACAAGGGGCTGCCCATAATCTATACGCCGAAGGTGGGCTTGCTCTATACTTTTTAACAACAATTGTAGGGCATCCCTGGCCTCTGGGGTAATCTGTCTAGGGGAAGTTGGAGCGGGATCCCCAGGAAGAATATCATAAAGGGGTTTAAGAGCCGCTGTTTCAATAGAAAGAGAAGGGCGAATCCACTGCACCTCTCCCAAAAATCTCTGCCAGTCATGAAGTGTTTTTAAATTTGAACAATCAATTTGGAGTCTTTGGGGCCGGGGGCCAGTTTGTTGAATTTGATGACCCAAGTAAGTATAAGGGGGTCTCTTTTGGATCTTTTCTGGAGCCAAAATAAATCTGCGGGCCTCCAGAAGCTCCTGTAGCTCTGCAAAGGCTATGTAACATTGCCTCTCCTTGGCTGCGGCCAAAAGAACATCATCCATGTAGTGGATAATGTAAAGATCAGGGAACTTACGCCTGAGGGGATCTAAACAGGCAGCTACATAAATCTGGCATATAGTTGGACTGTTAGCCATCCCTTGGGGGAGCACCACCCATTGGAAGCGAAGTGCAGGCTCCCTAAAGTTAATTGCAGGAAGGCTAAATGCAAACCGAGGACTATCTTGAGAATGTAGGGGAATGGAAAAGAAGCAATCTTTTAAATCAATGACAATCAAATGCCAGTCTTTAGGAATGGCCACAGGTGAGGGCAAGCCAGGCTGGAGCGCCCCCATGGGCTGCATGGTCGCATTTACGGCCCTCAGGTCTTGTAGTAACCTCCACTTTCCTGATGGTTTTTTAATTACAAATATGGGGGTATTCCAGGGGGACGTGGAGGGGACCAGATGGCCCGCCTCCAATTGTTCTTGAACTAGCTGATGAGCCGCCTGGAGTTTTTCTGCTGGTAAGGGCCACTGTTCCACCCATACGGGATCATCTGATAGCCATGTGATAGGTATGGGGGCTGGCGGCGCAACAGTGACCCTCATTAAAAATGGTTAAAATCCTTCCTGTTCCCTGGGGCCCTGGTATTCAAAGGGGGGATGCCACCGGGCAAGCCTCTCCCTGTTCTAGTTTATCTAGTCTCTTCCCCTGACTCCAGCCCATCCCTTGCTGGGGGCCCCGCTTTTGGACTTGGGTGCCTGGGTGGTGAGGACCACTCCCATTTCTCGTAGGAGGTCTCGTCCCCAGAGGTTGGTAGGGAGGCCAGACAAAACATATGGTTGAAAAAACCCTGTGTGGCCCTCAGAATCTTGCCACTTTAGCATTCTGAGGCTCTTTTGTGGCACAGCCTGTCCTATTCCCTGGAGGGTCACCTTCCCTTCCTGCTTGGCCCAGGCAGGGGGCCAGAATTTATCTGAGAGGACAGAAATGTCCGCGCCAGAATCTAAAACGCCTTTGAAGGACTTGCCTTCTATCTTTAATGTAAGCTGGGGGCGGTTCTCCATGGTGGCTACCCAAAATACTGCTGGGCCAGTACTTCCAAAACCTTGGTTATCCCTTTTCTCTTTAATTTTTTGAGCCTCACAAGGAGCTGTAGGGAGGAGGAGTAACTGAGCAATCCGTTCTCCTGCTGGGATGGCAACAACCCCACTGTCCACTGATGTCATTATTTTAATCTCTCCCTCACTATCCTGGTCTATAACACCAGGGTGTACCTGGATGCCTCGAAGGATAGTACTGGACCATCCCAAGAGTAGTCCAACTGTGCCTGGGGGCAATGGCCCATGTACCCCAGTAGGGAGGGCCTGGATCCCCATCTCGGGTGTTAGGACTGCCCGGGTGGAGGGACCGATGTCCAGTCCTGCACTGCCTGAAGTGGCTCTAAGGAGGTCTGAGATATGAAGGGGTTGCTCTGGGGGAGTAAACGAATCTTGCTGCTGCCCACAGCAGGGGTCATTGCCCCATACACATTGGTTTTGGGGCCCTGGGGCGGGGCCCTCTTCCAGTTTTTTTGATTATTATTAGTAGGAAGGAAATTGCCCCCCAAGTCAGTTCTAGAGTAACAGTCAGTGGCCCAATGATATCCCCTTTGGCAGCGGGGGCATAAACCAGGTCTCTTGAGACTAGTAGTACTATTTTGAGGGCACTCTCTATGGAAGTGTCCCTCCCTACCACAGCTGAAACATGTTTTTCTCCCTCCCTGATTAGATCTTTTTTTCCCCTTGGGGTTGAATAGTAGCAGCTAACACTTGGCCCTGGATGAAATTACCATTAATGTCTCTACAGATCCGGATGTAGTCATTTAGACTTTTGTTGCGGTGGGGGCGAAGAGCCTCCTTACAGTACTTATTTGCATTTTCAAAAGCCATCTGTTTGATAACTGGCATCACAGGCCCAATGTCCCCAAATATTCTCTCTGTTACCTGACTGAGGCGGTCTACAAAGTCTTGGAAAGGTTCGGAGGGTCCTTGAAGGACTGTGGACAGGTGATCCCCTCCTTCCTTTGAAGGCAATGCTTTCCAAGCACCTTGGGCTGCTGCAGCCACTTGGGCATAGACAGCGATGTCATATTGCATTTGTTGTTGAGCGGTGGCATACTGACCACTCCCAGTAAGCATCTCCACATTTCTCTGGGGCTGTACGACCTGTGCATTCCTTTGGGCTATCTGGCTGCATCTTTCTTGAAACTCACCTCTCCAAATCAAATAATCTCCCCCGGACAAGGCTGCTCTGCAAAGCTGCTGCCAATCGCCAGGTGTCAAATTAAGAGGCACAAAAGATTCCATTAAGGAAAGTGTAAAGGGAGCCTGTGCTCCATAATTTAGAGTTGCCTCTTTCAGTTGTTTCATATCTTTGAAACTTAAAGGGTTATGGCGCCTAATGACCCGCTCAGGGTTGTTTGGGTCTGGAACTTCCATTACTGGGGCCACCACCGGACAGCATTGCACCCCTCCTCTGGGTCTTCCCTCCAGGACCGAGAAGGAGGAGTCCCTCATTTTAGAGTATGGAGGGTTTCTCTCCCTGTCCTGTCTTTTTTTAATTCGAGTCCTTTTTAGTGCCTTTTTAAGGGCTGCAACCCCAGCAAGTAACCGTTCCTTCTCAGACTCTGACGAGTCAGAGTCTGGGTCTGAGCTATTTTCATTTTCTAGGTCTGACAGAGTAGGATATGCCTGATTCTGACTGGAGTCCCTCTTTTTGGGTCGGGCCTCATCCTCACTAACAATGGAGCCTCTAGTTTCAGGCAGGGTTTCTCCAGATGATTCACTGTCACTCTCTGCCTCAAAACTCAGGGAGGCTTGAGTCTCAGTCTCTTGTAACTCTGAAAAAGCCTCTTTTGTGGCCTGGACTACCTGGCGGCGGCTAGCCTTATCTGTCAAAAGTGCGCCCTTCACTAATCTCCATAAGGAGAATGTGGATGGGGGCAGGGCCTCAGGTCCCTCTTTTCGTAAAAGTTGATGAAGATCACGGCGAACCTCCTCCCAATCTGGGATATTTAAGCTCCCCCCAGTAATGAACCATGGACTGGCTCGTTTGATGGATTTTAGAAAGCCTTCTAAGGTTTTAGACTTTACTGTAGTCCCATGTCCTTCAAGTAACTTTTTAACTTGATACTGTAATTCAAGCTTCCCAGAACTATTTCCCATGGTTTCTTTTTTTTCCCCAATCTGTCCCTGGCCAGAAAAAGAGACAAACCCGCTCACTTACCTCGCTTTCATGATCTCGGTGGGATCCTCCAATTGTCGCACCTGTTGTGCTGCCTGCATCCGAGAATGTAGCTAAGTGGTCGGATAGATGACACAGAGACCGGTCGGTTGCTTTAAGATAACTTTATGCTTCACAAGTCAGCTTAGGAGGAGAACTCAAGTCTGCTTAGGAGAGAGAGCTCCCCAAGGAAAAACGCTTCCCTTTTTAAGGACTTCTGCCATCCATCTACATACAATTCTTTTCTGACTTGTCACCCTCCTGGCTGGTGGTTTAATCTCCGGCCCCAGAATCAGGGAGAAACAGCAGGGGGTACAGGAAGAAGCATCTAGCCATAGGGGGTGTCAAAGTCATGGTGTTTCAGTGAGCAAGCCCTTATCTGAGCCCTATCAAGAGCTTTAAGCACTGAATTGTTTTCAGTAAACATTATCTCACAGCTGCCTGCTCCCAGGCCGAAGGTGAAGTGGTTCTCTGTTCAAGGTCTGGTGTCCTCACAC
>NW_024434485.1:0-1695 GCF_017639785.1 Mesocricetus auratus | reverse complement strand
TTGCCCCGGGCATTGTATTGTTTTTAGTAAACATTGTCTTTTTTTATTTTAATTTTAAATAGCTTGTTTTACATGTCAATCCCAGTTCCCTCTCCCTCCCCTCTTCCCGCACTCCCCTTCCCCCTCCCTCCCACCCTATTGCCAAATCCTTCCACATAGGGGATATCTAGAGTCTGTCATTTTACTCTTGGTAGGGTCAAGGCACTCCCCTAAGAGTCCAGGCTGAGAGAGCATCTCTCTTTGTGCTATAGGCACATGAAGACAGTTTGTATACCAGGGATAGACACTGATCCACAGCTCAGGGCCCCATAGGTTGCCCAGGCCTTCTCGCTGACACTCACATTTGGGGGTTCCAGATCAGTCCCATGCTGGCCTCCCCACTGTTGGTCTGGGGTTCAAGGGCACTCCCCTGTTCAGATCAGCTGTCTCTGCTGGTTTTGCCAGCCCATTCTTTGCCAATTTGGTCATCACTCCTCTCTGTCACTGGGTTCCTTGGGTTCAGTTCAGTGATTAGTTGTGTGTTTGCCTCTGCTTCCATCAGTCACAGGATGAAGGCTCCCGGATGGTTATAGACATCAAGTTCATTATCAGGAATGGGCATTCGAGGTGGTCCCTCCACTATTGCTTAGCTTGCCAATTGATGTTATACCTTTAGATCACTCGAGGTCACTCTGGTGCCTGATCTGTCTTCGATCCTATGATTCCCATTTCCCCTATTCTACCCCCACCCCCTCAACTTCCTGTTCCCCCATGACCAACTCCCTTCCTCTTTACCCCCTCTATTCTTCCCAGGTCCCACTACCCCCTCCCCTCGCCGTGTTCCCCATCCATTCAGAGGATCTTGTCTCCATCCTCTTCTCTTGGGTACTATGCATATATGCATATCTTTTAGGTTCTTTCCTGTTTCCCAGACTCTCTATCTGTGGAAGTGCAGACTGGCACTATCCTGAGCCATGTCTAAAATCCATATATAAGTGAGTACATACCATGTTTGTCTTTTTGCGACTGGGTTACCTCACTCAGGATGGTTTCTTCCAGTGCTATCCATTTCCCTGCAAATTTCAAGATTCCATTGTTTTTTTCTGCCGAGTAATACTCCATTGTGTAAATGTACCACATTTTCTCTATCCACTCTTCAGTTGAGGGGCATCTCGGTTGCTTCCAGGTTCTGGCTATTACAAACAATGCTGCTATGAACATAGTGGAGCAGATGCCCTTGTTGTATGAACCTGCCTCATTTGGATAAATGCCTAAGCGTGGAATTGCTGGGTCTAGTGGTAGATTAATTCCCATTTTCCTGAGGAATCTCCATATTGATTTCCAAAGAGGCTGTATGAGATGGCATTCCCACCAGCAGTGGAGGAGTGTTCCTCTCTCTCCACATCCTCTCCAGCATAAATTGTCTTCGGTGTTTTTGATTCGAGCCATTCTGACAGGAGTAAGATGGTATCTCAGAGTTGTTTTGATTTGCATTTCCCTGATGGCTAAGGATGTTGAGCACTTTCGTAAGTGTCTCTTGGCCATTTTAGCCTCCTCTACTGAGAATTCTCTATTTAGCTCTGTACCCCACCTTTCAAGTGGATCCTTTGGTGTTTTGGAGACTTGTTTCTTGAGTTCTTTGTAAATTTTTGAGATTAGCCCTCTGTCAGATGTAGGGTTAGTGAATATCTTTTCCCGTAAACATTGTCTTACAGC
>NW_024434484.1:0-7883 GCF_017639785.1 Mesocricetus auratus | reverse complement strand
AAGCCTCTACTTCCTCTTGATTGCTTTTCTGAAATTGGTTCCCATATTTCTGAGGGCCCTGGGACCATGGGCCCTGTGACCCGTTTTTTGATTGGGGTACCTTGGGTTCTTCAATAGGGGGCAGAAGCCTCCCTTTTACATCCCGGACTGACCTGCATTCGCTAGCCCTATGATAACCTTTACCACAACGATGGCAAAGCTTCGATTCTCTTGTTCTTTCAGGGGCTTGACAATCTTTCTTAAGGTGCCCCATTCTCCCACAATTAAAACAAGCTTTTCGACTAGATAAATCTCTATACCTGTGCGTTTGTAAAATGGCGGCAGCTAGTCCTGCATTGGTTAGGGGTCCCCACAGCTCCCTGCACACTCTGAGCCAATCTTGTAAACCTTTGCTTTTGAGAGGGGCGATAGCCGCTCGACATTCCTGGGTTGCTTGTTCATAGACAAGTTGCTCAATCAGGGGCATAGCTTGTTCTGAATCACCAAAGATGCGACTGGCGGCCTCTGTCATTCTGGCCACAAAGTCTGAAAATGGCTCTTGGGGTCCTTGGACAATCTTTGTAAGGTGTCCACTGGACTCTCCCCTTTTTGTGAGGGCCTTCCATGCTTTAATAGCGGCGGCCAACACCGGACCATAGACACCCCAGATGTAGTTCGTTTGATTAAGGGCATGTTGACCCTGACCTGTCAGCATTTCAAATGTCTACTGCCTCTGATTCTCATCTTCAGCCGTGGCATTAACTCTAGCTTGTGCCTGGGCTGCATCATACCAGAGAGCCTTCCATTCCATGTATTGTCCCATGTTGGGAAGCACTGCTTTCACTGTCGTCTGCCAGTCAGTGGGAGTCATGGCAAAATTAGCAAGACTTTCCACTGTAATGTGGTAAAGTTAGCATTGACCCCATAATTACGAACGGATTCGGCCAATTCTTTGATTTGATTGTAATCTACAGGGGTATGTACTCTTCCGCCTTCCACATTCTCGAATACTGGAAAAGCCACTTGTATTTTTCTCCGTTCCTCTAAAGGTAAAAAGGAGTCAGTACCAGTATTCAGCCGAAGCTCATATGGCGGAGGCGCTGAGGGGCATGAGCCCGCCGGATTTATAGGCGGTGGCCTCACATTCATTTTTGTTTTCAGTGGCCGGTGTCTATCAGGGTGATATCTTTCTTTCTCATACCGTGCCACCTCCTCCTCTAGACCACCTTCTTCGCTAGAATACAGAGTGTCAGAATCAGAATTATCTAGCTCCAAGGCTTCTAGCTGTACTGTAGGGTATAGACTAGATTCTGGCTTTTTCTTTTTCTTAGATTTGTTAGGGGGTGAATGATCACTCCCTTCTTTCTCTCCCCCTTTCTTAACTTCTTGGGTAGGGCCTTTTTTCTTAGACATGTCTTTCCTTTTGCGAGCTCCCATTCTCTCACTCCGTTCAGTTTCTGACATGCTATCCTGAACTTCCTCTAAGGTTCCCTGACTTTCTATTATAGCAGGGTGACAGGCCTCATCCTCCAAGCAGTTTTTAACTAGCTTCCAAATGGCTTTGGTACCTAAGTGGAGATCTCCTTCTGCATGCTTCCTGTCTAGTTCTTTACCTAGCTTGTTCCATGAGGCCACAGTGAGGGACCCGGAACAAGCATACCATGGTGCCACTCTATCTACCTCCTTCACAAAATTTTGAAGTGTTCGTGGTGCAATTTTAAGATCTCTTTGTTTTAGCACAGTCTGTAGGGCAGTAACCACTGACTGTGACAACCCCATCGCGCTAGCGGCTTATCTAAAAAACGGCGCTCAACTCCGTTACCAGACTGACAGCACCAGACTGACAGCACCAGACTGACAGCACCAGACTGACAGCACCGTTCTGTCAGCACCAGCCACGATGAAGGAGAAGGACAAACAGGACTAGCACCAAAGCCTCCACTGACCCGTCCCACGGTGATGACAAACTAAGGCCAAAGTCGAGACAGGGGGTGTTCAGGATAAAGCATACCTCTCTGAACTTACGTCCCTGCAGTTCTGACTCCGCCCCGTCTTCCGAGGGGTCTCCCGCGGCGCCGGCGATGTTGAAGAGTTCCCGGGTTTTGGCACCAGATGTCCCGCGCTACCGTCTCGCCAGCAAGAACGACGCAGAACACTCGGATCCTTCTGCAGTAAAGCTTTAATGCATCTTGAGAGATAGATGATCAGCTTCTTAGAGGGAGACCCCAAGCTAAGAAACCCAGCCCCTTACATAAGCCTAGGAGCTCCGAGTGAGACGTGTAGAGCCGGGATTGGTGGTTTGCACATCACCCCAGATGACGCCACGGGTGAGGCACAGCTTAAACGGTTAACTCCAACTGACAGCAGATGTCAGCGCCATCTTCTAACGGTTAACTCCAACTGACAGCAGATGTCAGCGCCATCTTCTAACGGCAATAGCGATAGCGAGGGCGGCTCCTCACACATTAGTAACTTCTGGAAAACTATACAATACTCTCTGTGTGAGAAACTACATTAGTTGTCCCGCGCTACCGTCTCGCCAGCAAGAACGACGCAGAACACTCGGATCCTTCTGCAGTAAAGCTTTAATGCATCTTGAGAGATAGATGATCAGCTTCTTAGAGGGAGACCCCAAGCTAAGAAACCCAGCCCCTTATATAAGCCTAGGAGCTCCGAGTGAGACGTGTAGAGCCGGGATTGGTGGTTTGCACATCACCCCAGATATCGCCACGGGAGAGGCACAGCTTAAACGGTTAACTCCAACTGACAGCAGATGTCAGCGCCATCTTCTAACGGTTAACTCCAACTAACAGCAGATGTCAGCGCCATCTTCTAACGGCAATAGCGATAGCGAGGGCAGCTCCTCACATCTCCCCCTATTCATTTATTTTTGAAGCAATAGGACACCCACAACTTTGGAGTGGAGATAGAGGTCAAATCCCCATGTGCAAATTCGGAACATGTACAAAGCTCCTCTCCAGGGTCTTATCCCCAGAGAGAGCCCTGACCAGTCCGATGTCGTTTTTCTGGGGGAAGGAGATCATGACATAGAACCTTCATGCAAGATGACTTATCTCCCAGGAGAAAGTCGTTATACCGCAGACCTCTCCTGTGCAGTGCTTAGCCTTGCAACTCCTTGGGCTGCTGAAGCCTACCCACTCTATCCCGTGCAATGAGACTAGCCTCGTGGGGTGCAAGAGCTGGGAGGCCAGCGACCTATTGCTTTAACATGGTTAACCAAATGTCAGGGAGGCTCCGTGTTCTAAGGCAGCAAGTGCTTGTGCCACCACCACTTTGTCTCTTTTGTTTGGGCTCTGAGCTTACACACCATCCAAAGCATCAACACTATTCCACAGCAGAGAACTAGGCTAAATGATCCTACCCCCACCCATTCCTTAAAATAAGAAAATGCAGATGAAATCCAGGAGGAGAGGCCTTCCATCAGAGAAAGATCCAGATGCGTCGAATTCACTTGCAGGATCGCCATTCTTAACTCACGGAGTGTCTGCTCAAACTCAAAAGTCCAATTCTGTAATAAATGTTGAGACAGAGCTTGTGACAGGTTAGCTGCTCTTGTAAAATTCTCATATTGTACTGAAGTGACACAAAGGCCAGGCAACTTTTGTTCACATCCCAATTGGGCCATCTGCCACAATATATCCAATTGTTCCTGAACCAAATTAATCTGTTGGTTTACCAACATCAGGCCTCCTTGTATCTGAGAATTGGCAGTGGCCTGTTTATCTAGGACCATGGTCACAGTGGCCTATAGTTCATTAATGGTTTGAGTTGTCTGCACAGTGGCAGAAAGTGCAAGGGCCGAGGCGGTAACCAAAGCAGTAACCGCGGCGGTGGCTATCAGGCCCACAATAATAGCAGAGATCCCAAAAATCTCGCTTTTCCCTAAACAAACTCAAATTACTTGGCGTCTCAACAGGAACTGGAACAAATCGAGGCATGCGCATTACCAAAGCAAAAGGGTGCTTAATAGCATCTCAGCATAATGCATAAAAACAATTCTAAGCAGAGCAATTTATTTCTTTCTGATTCTTACCTAAGGTATCATTACTCACAACCCAAATAAAGGGCAGCTGAATAATTAGTTCTCTTAAAAGGGGTATACTTAACATTGGAGGAGGACCAATCAGATGATCCATAGCTCTGTCCCTCACTCAGACTGTTGCCTAATGCCCCTTTCCAATCAAAAGTAATCTGTCCCTTCTCACTATATCCTCCAGCAATCATTGCCATAGGAGAAAGATCAGTACAGCTTCCATTAATTCAAAAGGATTAGCATTAGATCTTTCTGGATCCATATGAATAAAATTATCCTTTAATGAAGAAATCACAGTAAAGCACAAGCTTCCTACTAATGACAAGGTTCTCTCATCCTGAAAACTCTGTATCTGAGGATCTAAAGGCAAAAAGGCAAGCCCCAACTCTCTATTAGTTGTGAAAAATCTAGGGAACACCTGGGCATTCTGCATCACTGGCATACTAGGAACCATCATCCCGAGTAGGAGAGTCTTCATCACCCACTTGGCCTCCATCCTTCTTATTCTGGAGTTGTGAAGGAGCTCTTCGAGTGAGTCTTTCAGGGATCCACAGGGGGTTTTCTTCCTCCTGTGGAAAAACACACACAGCTCCCCTGGATCTTATAAGAATAGGATCCGGGCCTTTCCAGAGATCAGTCAAGACATCTTTCCATTTTACCATTTCTTTTGGCCTATCACGCTCTAAACTGTGGCGATCGGCCGCAGTGTGGCCTTGGGCATCAGAGTTCAAGAAATTAAGGGTAAAAAGTGCCATGGACACAGCAACTCTTGGTACCGAGGGTAGAACATCCTCAATACTCCCCTTTTGTTTAATCAGATATGATTTGAGTGTACGATGGGCACGTTCCACAATGCCCTGTCCTTGAGGGTTATAAGGTAGGCCAGTTAGATGGGTAACATCCATTTGCCGACAAAACTGTCGGAATTTTTGAGAGGTATATGCTGGTCCATTGTCTGTTTTTAAAATTCTGGGTTTTCCCCAAGCACTCCAGGCCTCAAGGCAATGTTGAATCACATATGAGGCCTTTTCCCCTGTTAGGGGTGTGGCGAACATTACGCCAGAACAGGTGTCAACAGAAACATGAACATATTGAAGCCTTCCAAAAGAGGGAATATGAGTAACATCCATCTGCCACATCTGCAATGGTCTAATGCCACGTGGGTTTATTCCCATGTGGGGAGTAGGTAAGAATTCGCAGCAATTCTGGCATTGAGTAACAATTTCCCTAGCCTCTTTCCTGGATAGAGCAAAACGACGGCGCAAGGTCTCAGCCGTCACATGAAAGCGCTTATGGAATTCTTTTGCTGCTTGTGCATGGGTAGACAAGGCAGCGGCCACCAGCTTTGTAGCCTTGTCCGCTAAGTCATTCCCTAAGGACATGGGACCTGGGAGTCCAGAATGTGCTCGGACATGGGTAATGAAAACAGGAAATCTCCTATTTATCAAGGCAGCTTGTATCTTTTGAAAGATGTTAGCAACTCTGCTGGAGGATCTTATTATTCCAGCTATCTCAAGGAGATTAACTGCATTAACCACATAAGAGGAATCTGATACAATATTGAGGGGTCCTGGAAAAGCCTCAAGAACCTCCAGTACTATCAGACATTCTACAACTTGAGGTGAAGTTTCATTATATTGTTTAGATATAACCCTATCCTTGACCACATAAGCTCCCATACCAGTTTTTGATCCATCAGTGTACACCACAGTCCCATCTGGGAGTGGGTCTTTAGCTGTCACTTGTGGAAACACTATAGCCTGGTTTAGGGCAAACCGTAAAATTGGATGCTTTGGAAAATGATTATCAATTTGTCCTGAAAAGGAAGTAACTAAAACTGCCCAATCACTAGATGTGGCTGCCAAGGTCTGAACTTGTGCAGCAGTATAAGGCACAATCAAGGAATCAGGATCCCTGCCAAAATGTGTAACAGCTGCTTTTATTCTGCGAAGCGCGAGCTGTGCAACAGCATCAGGGTACCAGTCAATAATCTTAGCAGGGGAAGCATTAGGATGAATCCAAAGTAATGGTCCATGTTGCCACAGGACTGCAGTTGGCAATTGAGCTGTCTTAAAAACACACAGATTAAAAGGTAGTGACTCCTCAATACGTTGTAATTGTGCTTCCTGTAAGGCCTCTTCCACCATCTGTAAGGCTCGGTGGGCGGCAGGGGTAAATTTTCTGGGTGAGGAGATATGAGGCTCACCCTCCAGGAGATCGAAGAGGGGTTTTAGATCAGCAGATGGAATTTTTAAAAAGGGCCTCAACCAATTTATATCTCCCAGAAGTTTCTGAAAATCATTTAATGTTTGTAAGTGGTCTTTGCGAATTTCTATTTTCTGAGGAACTATATTTTTGGGAGTAATCATTGAGCCCAAAAAGAGCCCTGTATCTGCAATTTGAACCTTTTCTGAGGCAATCTCTAATCCCCACTGTTTTAATTCAGCCACCAGCATGGGGAAAGCCTTTTGTAAAACATCTAACTCTTTGTGACAAATAAGAATATCGTCCATATAATGGATAACGATTAAAGATGTAAATTGCTTCCTAATTGGCTCCAAAGCCTCCTGCACATACAGCTGACATATTGTTGGGCTATTGGCCATGCCTTGCGGCAGTACCTTCCACTGAAATCTCTTGTCTGGTTCCATATGATTAAGAGAAGGGATAGTGAAGGCAAACCTTGGTCTATCCCGTGGGTAAAGTGGAATAGAGAAGAAACAATCCTTAATATCTATAATAATAAGCTTCCAATCTTGAGGAAGTGCAGAAAGCAAAGGAAGGCCTCTTTGAACAGGGCCAAAAAGATGCATCTGATTGTTAATGGCCCGCAGGTCGTGGAGTAATCTCCACTTCCCAGATTTCTTTTTAATAACAAAAATTGGTGTATTCCATGGGGAGGTAGAAGGCTCTAGATGCCCCAGCCGTTCCTGTTCTTGCACTAATCTTGTGACAGCCTCTAATTTTTCAGAGGATAGAGGCCATTGAGAGACCCATAACGGCTCCTCTGTTTTCCATGGTATGGGTCGTGAAGCCTCAACGGCCCCTAAATAAAACCCAGTCCTTTTCTACCCCGATTTCCGTGTTGCGTAATGGGTTTTATTCTGCCTTGTTCTTGCCTACCCAAGCCTCTACCGTTTGTATACCCCATCTTTGCCATAATGCCTGATGCCTGGGGGGAGTATTCATTAGTTAGGGTCATGCCCATGGCTTGTAACACATCCCGTCCCCATAAATTTACAGGGAGTGGCAACACATAGGGGGTAAAACATCCCTGTTTGCCCTCAGCGTTCCGCCAGGTTAAGGCTGAGGCACTGATGGCAGGAGAGGACTGGTATCCAAGACCTTGTAGAGAATGAGATGAAACAACAGTGGGCCAAGACTTCGGCCACCAATGGAGTGAAATAATGCTTTGTCTTCTCCCGTATCCATTATCCCTTCAAATTCTTTTCCATTAATTAACAATTTTATTGTAGGTCTCTCATTTAGGGGTATAGCCAGATAGGCTGAATCACTTCCAGAAGATCCCATAGCCCTTTTTTGTAAAGTGTAGGTTTCTCCATCCCCGAGGGAGGGCAGCTACACCAGTTGTGCAATTCTATCTCCCTGCTTTATAGAAAATACACCCCGAGGGCTAGAACAGAGAACTTGAATCTCCTCTTTATGATACGGGTCAACAATTCCAGGATATATAATGAGTCCCTGTAAAGTTAAGGAGCCACGGCCCAGAATAAGCCCAATGGTGGCAGGGGGCAAAGGTCCAGGGGAATGGACTGGGACCGGTTGAACATTCATTTGGGGCCTGAGTAAGAAGTCGGAGGCGGCACGCAAGTCCATTCCGGGGTTCCTC
>NW_024434483.1:0-4064 GCF_017639785.1 Mesocricetus auratus | reverse complement strand
TTGGAGCTTCCACCGAGATTTCTGCCCCAGAACCACCAGTGCCACCGGGAGGTAAGCTAGCCGGCACCCTGTCTGCTTTGTTCTTTGTTATATGTATGTATGTTGATCTGTCTCCGAGCAGGTTGGCTACGTAGTCATTCAGTAACTAGGGCGGCTTGAGAAGGGGCTGACGAGCCCAGACTTCTCCCCCGCCACCCTGGCAGACGTGCCAGGGATCTGGAGAGCTCAATTGTTTGGAGCTCATGGGCCTGAAAAGGGAAAACAGGACCACTACTCCTGTTGACCCGTCTGAGTATTTACTTTCGGTTCTCTGCCGAAAGCGCGCAGCGTGTCTCGTTGTGAGTTGCTTAATTGTGTTATTTGTCTTGTTCGTCTATTGTCTTTGTATTTTGAGTTTTCTGATTCAAGCATGGGACAAACCATAACCACCCCTTTGAGCCTTACTTTAGATCACTGGAATGAAGTGCAGATTCGTGCCTCTAACTGCACATCTGAGTGGCCAACCTTCGATGTGGGCTGGCCACGGGATTGGACCTTTAACCTAGAAATTATCTTACAGGTTTAGGATCGGTTCTTTGACAAGGGACCCCATGGACACCTGGACCAGATAGCATACATTGTTATTTGGGAAAATTTGGCTAAAGACCCCCGACATGGGCAGCCCGGTTTGTGACTCTCTGACCTCCTCTGAAGGCAGTCTCAGAGAAAACTGTCAGCTCCTCCCCTACCCCCTTCTTCACCCTTGGTCCCTGTCCCAGCTCCAGATCATCATCTACTCCTAGATGATGCAGTTCTCATAGAAATATTACAAGGGGAAAACTACAAGTAACAAGTTTTGTAAAGTTAATTTAAATTTGCTAATAGGTTTTCATGTTCAGGATAAATAATTTGTCAACCCTGTTGATAAGGTGACTTTCACATTAAGACAGCTGTTGCATGCCAATTTTTTATGTGTGTGTACAATTGGTTGAGTATCTAATATGCACCAGGTTCAGTAACTAAACACTTCTTTTTATAAGTTGGTCCTGTGGCTGAGGACTTTGGCCAAGCCTAGCTAGTCACTGGCCCATCGTGTCCCTCTGTCTCTGTTCTTGCCCGCCTATACACATGGTGCAGGTCAGGGGTCTTCTCTTGCTGCCCTAAACACATGGCATGCTGGGCAAAAGTCTCCCCGCCATGTGCCATGGTATACAGCATGCTGCAGCAGGGTCTCCTATCCCTGAGCATGCAGTGAGGCAGCTGCTCTGTTCTCCAACTGCTCCTGCAGCCCTCACAGCTGAGCCTGCTCCGTCCTCACCTGCCTGCCTTTGAGGTGTGCAGGATATGAGGATGGGGTCTCTCTCTCTTTCTGTCTCTCTGTCCCATGCACATGGCGTGCTGGCAAAGGAGCCATCTGCCAGCTTTTCCCTCCACCAGAGCTCCCTGCTCAAACACACAGGGCTGGAGCAGGTAAGCCATTTGGCCAGATCCGGTCTTTCCACAGAAACTAAATGGCTTTAAAGTTATAACTACAAGAGAAAAAATGTAAGCTGTTTACTACAGTCACCCAGATAATAATGGTTTTAAAGGCCTAAATAAAAACATTAAGGGATTTCAGAAGTTTTTAAAATGCTTTCAATTTATAAGGTTATAAGATATTTATACTGTTAAAATGTTTAAAGCTAGACCTAACAATATATAGTTCTAGTTTTATAAAGGCTAATAAAGTTTATACTTTCAACAGTTAAGCTTAAGGCAGACAAACCTCTAATACTTCAGAGACCTGCAGAACATGGAATTTATAAAATTTATCCTTCTCTGATCTCTAAAAGTATTAATTGTTGTCAGCTTGGCATTAGGCAGTCAAATACACAAGACTATAGTCAGGTTGATAACTCGTTTTATTTATGTAAAAATCAAGCCTTAATATGTCTCAATAAGGATCAAAGGATGTAAATACTTGTTCAGTCATAAGCTCAAGGTTTTCAAGTTTATTTTGGTTGTCATCTAAGTATAAACATAAAGGGCTTTTCATCATGCCATAGATACCTCTGTCCAATTCATACTTGGCTCCCTGGACAGAAGACAAATGTACACTACTAGCCCAAATCTGTAGTTTCTGCTAGGACAAAATACAGATACCCAGATATCTGCTTTGTCTACAATGTAGATTTCAGTACCAATTGATAATGCTACTGTACCTATAACCTTTATGTCCTTTTGTATAACAAAATTTATATAGGCTTCAGAGGATCAAAAGTCATACAGCGTGGATCCACTTCTCACAGGTCAAAGAGGACTCCAGATAAGTACAGCCAGTTATCCCAACTGTCTGTTCCTGAGAATGAGATTTTCTCTCCTGGTCATGGGATTCCTGACCTTCCTGATCACTAATACTATGGGTCTAAGGAGTTCCAATTAAATACATAAGTTTTAACTTCTGTTCGCAGTTTTAAACACGTCTTAAACAGGTTTCTACTTCTGGCAAACACATCTGAACATCAGTTGCTGACCATAGCCTGCTCCTAAAGACTGCGAGCCCTAGACTTGCTGTGGATGTGAACCAGTTCAGCTGATGTGGACACCCCCTGTCTCTTCAACACAGTCTGCCAATCAGCTGCTCCTGGATAGATACCCCATTGCCTAAATTCCCTTTTTGCTTTTGACTTGCATTTCAGCCTTCTTGGGTCCCCTAACTTCGTCCCAAAGTCAGCAAGAAGTAGCATGGAAAGGAATACATCGCCCTCTTTCCCCTGGTTGAGATGCAAAGTCAAAAGAAAAAAAATTCCCTTACATAGAAAACAGTATAATAAGAGGGGGAGACATATGTGCCACTCTCAAAGAGGAATGTTGTTTTTATGCAGACAAGACTGGGGTAGTAACCAAAACTCTGGATAAACTCAAGGAGAGGCTCACTGTTCGTCAGAAAAAAATTTAAATCCCAACAATACTGGTATGAGGGTTGGTTTAACAAATCCCCTGGTTCGCTACACTAGTCTGTACTCTTATGGGCCTCCTAACCTTTGGGCCCTACATTCACAAACAATAATTCAAGTCTTAGTCCTAACTCAACAATACCATGCCCTCAAACAGATGGAACCATAAGTAAACCTTAAGTAGAGAGGGCTGGACAATAGGTAAAAGATTCTACCTATGCACAAGAACAAGGGGGGAATGAAAGACCCCTACCCAGGGCCCCCCTAGGAAAAGAAAAGCAAGGCCAGGCCGTTGCCTAATGAAAGAAACCCAGACCAGGTGTCTCACCCTCAAAACAGAATGTCTGTGATCACTATAGCAGTCATGGGACCCGGATAATAATTGCTGAAGCGTGCTGGGAACTTTCATATGACAATACTAGAAAACCTAGTCCTTGGCAACTACCATGGCCCCCAATTGTGTCTGATCACTATAGCAATCATGGGACCCGGATAATAATTACTGAAGCGTGCTGGGAACTTTCATATGACAATACCAGGACACCTAGTCCTTGGCAACTACCCTTGCCCCCAGTTGTGTCTATGATCACCATAGTAGTCATGGGACCAGGATAATAATTGCTGAAGTATGCCTGGGTCTTTCATAAAGTAATACCAGGAAACTTAGTCCGTGGGAACTACCCCTGCCCCCAAGATGAGCCAATGAAATGCCTGTTACTTATGTAACCATTGAAACTCTATAAATATTGTACTCCCTGAAAGCCCGGTATGCTCTGCACCCGAGTTGCAGTAGCATCCGCAGGCGCCTGTGTACTCAATAAATCACCTCTTGCATTTGCAGCCAGTGGTCTGGCCCCGGTTCTTGGGCAGAGGGTTCGGTTCAGTGCCCGGCGCTTTGATGCTGAGGTTTTTCAATCTATTATTTAAGTGATCAAATAATGAGATGACATCACATAATTCTCCCTTGTGGAGATGCCCATAGACTTAATCATTGATTTATGTGTTCAAATTATGAGTTACATCGCAAAATTCACCTCTGGGGAGACACCCATAGACATAATCATTGACATAAGTTATCAAATAATAGGATGACATTGCATAATTCAGCCCTGTGGAAACACCAATACACCTCAGCATTGATTTAAATAG
>NW_024434482.1:0-47089 GCF_017639785.1 Mesocricetus auratus | reverse complement strand
AGTTCCGCCTGCCTCTACTTCCCAAGTGCTGGGATTAAAGGCGTGTTCGACCACTGCCCGGCTAAACCAAGCATTTGATATGAGGAAATGTTCAAGGCCACCATGCACTACAAGAGATTTAATTATTCTGAAAGAGACACTGAGCTCACAACTTTAATCCCAGCGCTGAGAAGGTGGAGACAGAAGTGGTGTGGCTTGGCAAAGGGAGACATATAAAGCAGGAAGAGAACCATCTCACCCAATTCAGTCTATGGATTTCTAGAAACGGGTTCTCGTCCTTTGGGCCTGAGGTTTCACGAGAGTTAAGAAGTCACACTTGGGATTGGGTCTATGATTCTCCAACCTTTCAGCATTAACTCTGACTTCTTACTCTGGGTTTACTAAGACTAATTATTATTCTGGCTACAAAACCTGTTGTTTTAATATGCGTTCTGTTAAACCCTAGTGATATACCTGTGGAAATTTTACAGGATTAGGGTCAATGTCTACAGCTTACATACAGTGCTTTGTACTCAGAAATGATGTCCTAGGATTGCAACAGTCTAGCATCTGTGGGTGAGAACAGCTTGTTTTTATCCTCCTCAGTTTTTCTTGGAAAATTACATCTTAAGCATATTTCTCTTTGGCAAATTTAAGGCTTCCAACACATTTGATATATAGTGAATTATTTACGATATTATTTTATGGTTTTTTGGTCCTGATCATTCAGTTCCATTAGTACTCCTGAGATTTGACTGGGAAGTGATTCCAAGTGGCAATCAAGTTACACTCACTGAAGATCCTTTCTCCATATTCTCAGTATTATGACTGTGCATTAAAATGGAAAATCACTGGTAGAATCCTGTATATTTTTCTACTGAGCATAGCACTGAGTTAGAAATCTAGGTACTTTCTAATGATATCTTTCTCTAGTGCAGGGCTCACTGATCACCCAGAGCTGCACACCTGTGAAAGCAAACAAGGAGCACTGGAAAACAGAGACAGAGGAGACATTAGCCAAAGATCTGATGAGACAAATTCACTTTGTCACAGTCTGTTTCTCTATAAATAATTCTAGAGACATCCACTGACCAAGATCTCAGTATTACCCTAGTATAGCAACTAGAATTTGAACATGAGAATGGAAAGTATGAGGCAAATCAATTTTATATGAATATGCATGTGATTCATGTATAGTGGATTTGGTTTCGTTCCAAGATCCATCCTTACCTAATACCCAGACACAGTTTAGGTTTCTCCTGCCAGACATGATTTCCCTGTTGTTAAAGAGGTCTTAAGACCAATGAGAAGCTTTTGGTTACCACAAATTTATTTGTGTAACTATAGCACATTTCCTGTTATCATACAGGGTAGAATATTGTTATGGTTCATAATTTTCATACCTGGGTAGTATGTTGGTTCCCTCCCTTAAAAGCTTATGTTTACATATTCTGTACCACACCAAGTCTAATGCATGTGCCTGAAGCACATGGCTTCTTCAACTGTAGGGTCTCACATGCTACTACTGTGAGACAAAGTGGACAACCACAGTAGATTGTAGTTTTTGGAAATCTCAAGGATAGCAGTGACCAACAATATCAAAGAAGGTTTCTGTGAGTGCTTTGTTTTAAATTTGTGGTTCTTTTGAGGGGCATCATTGACTGAGATGGAAACTTTTCATTTATGTTCTAATTGTTTATCCTTTCAGAGACTTAGATATATTATAGGAATTTTGATAATGATAATAGTATGAATCCTAATAACATTTTCAGACATTCATACTGATATTTTTCTCTCTCTCTCCTGTGTTTGTCTGTTCCTTCTCCATAAAACTCTCTCTCTCTCTCTCTCTCTCTCTCTCTTTCACACACACTCACACACACACACACACACACAATCTTTATTGCATCCCCCCTTCTTACATCACTGTTTCCAGTTTTTTTCTACTGTCCACAATTCTCCGACTCCCCACATAAGTCTCCTTTTACTTGTCTGGTTATTCCAGTTACTCCTGGTTGCGTACTCCTATTTGAAGATTTGGAGAGAGGAGCTTTGTCTTTCTTTGTGTGTCTGAGTTGTCTCACTCAATGTTATCTCTTTAGAGTCATCCAATTAGCTGCACACATAATGATTTCAATATTTCTTACAACTGAATATAGTCACATGATGACACATTCTAATCCCAGTTTCCCATCCACACTTATGCATGAATACACAATATGTCTGTGTGTTTTGTGCAGGCACAGCTTAAACTCCCTGATGTAACCACCTACCTTTCTCCTCCACTGTGTTCCTCTCTACTGATTTTGCTTTAGACCCACTGGCATAACTCAGGACTTTTGTGAGACTGAAAATTTGGAAGTGTGTTGGAGAGCTTGGGCTCAGCTGAATACTGTATCCAAAGACAATGTATCTCCATTTCAAATGCATCCATAGATAGAATTTGAGACTTTAAGTTGAGGCTCTATATGGCTTTCCCTTTCCTAGACTGATTTACAGATTGTGGTCTAGTGTGAGGTCAATGCAAGTAAGTACAGCTGTATGGAATCTACAGAATGGCATGTCTTAGGCCTCCCTTCTCTTTCCCATCTTATTTCCTTCATTCTTCCTATTCCTCAGTGTTCACAGAACCATAGATTGAAGGCATAACTGATGTTTTATGCCAGGAAAAACATACCCATAGAGATATTTTGTTTGTATTCAAACAAATAATATTTGCATAAATAATACATTAGTTGTATCTTTTTTTTAATTTTGACAGTATTGCAAGTGTAGATATATTTTGTTTATAATCTAAACAATAAGCTTGCCTCACAATCACACTGCAGAACCAAGTCACTAGTTAGGTACCTTCCTAGGTAAGATCAGAGTCACTAGGTAGTCTCACAACTGTGCCACGTGTTAATCATAGAGTCAATGCAGAGGTGGCCCTGCCTTTAATCCCAGCACTCATGAGACAGAGGCAGATGGATCACTGTTAGGTCAAGCCTCCCTGGCCTATGCAAGAATGACACAGGCTAAAAGAGAAATGGAGCTCCCATCATTGATTCCTGAAATTAGAATCACAAGCCTTTAATCCCAGGAATAGGGAGGTGAGAACAGGAATGATGATTTGTTGGAGAGAGGAATATAAGGCAGGAGGAGACAGGATCAGTGCAATGAGAGGTTTGGTGGAGATAATTGCAGTCTGGGAATTCCTTGAGGCAGTATTTTCCATTTTAACTGAGATAAAGTTATGAGGTAGGGCTTGGCCTCTTTGTTTTTCTAAACTTCAGACAAGCTTTATTTGTTAGATTACAACAAATGGTCACTACACTTACACTTATTTTCTGCATCTGGTATTGGCATTCATCTAGGTGCAGGTGGGGCAGTGTGTGCTGGGGGCATGGTCACAGCACCTTAGCATCAGACACAGAAGACAAACATGTTTTATAGTTACTAAAATGATAAGACCACCATCTACTGGTGACAGAGGTACAATGCAGGATGAACTCAGAAGTTGGTTATTAGCATTCACTGATCACTAACATAATGAGACACATATTAGGAGTGGGGGATTGGAGTCATGGTTTCTCTGTGGCATTGGAGGCTATCTTGGAACCATATATTGTAGACCAGGGTGGTCTCTAACTGACAGAGTTCTGCATGCCTCTGCCTCCTGCGTGCTGGTATTAAAGGCATGAACTACAACTGCCTCCAATTATGTCTTTCTTTTTTTGTATTCTGTTTTGGTTTCTTGAGACAGTGTTTCTCTGTATATATTTGGGGCCTATCCTGGAACTCGCTCTGCAAAACAGACTTGCTTTTAACTCACAATAATCATCCTGCCTGTCCCTCCCCCTTGGTGGCATTAAATGCATGAGTTTTCTTTTCAGAATCCAAGTTCCAGAATTTTCTCGCCCCAAGTCATAATTGACATATTTTGTTTTGGCTTATTATATTTCTTTTAGAAATGGGAAACTGGCATCATATTTAGTTTGCTTTTATTGGTGTAAATTGAACCCCAAGATTTTCATTGTTCAATTGAGGTGAGGTTACCTAATTCTATCTGTGTGGGACAGATACTTGGATACAGAGTCCTCTTATATTCTGTTCTGCTCTAATCAAGCAGCAAGCATGTTGATAGGCTGTGTGAAAGCAAGCTCTGGCATCTTGAATTTAACTCTATGGAAGATAATGAGAGACAGCACGTCATATGGTGCATTGTGGAATGAACACTCACCTGTAAATATATGGTGGGAGGGGTTTTAGGTTTAGATGTTTCAAGAGAAAGACTGCAGAGTGGAAGAATCTATAGAATTCTCAGTAATTGGATTTTCGAATACCAAGTGAGTGAGGAGTGTGAAGTTCCTCTGTGAATATAAAGAATTAAGTGTCATAGTGAATGATCAGATATGACACCAGGCCTGCAATGTGGGTAATTTCTGGGGCAGACCTCAGTGCTGAGGAAAAGGACAGGTACCCACTGGCAATCAAAAACCACAGACAATCACAAATTCCAGGTCAGGTGTCATGGGAAAGTCACCAGTCAACAGCACAGTGACAGGTAAACCAGTCCTGGCATATAAGAAGAAAGGGTCCAGGAATGCATATAGTTTCTCTGTTGTTTATAAAGTATCTGGCTCCGAATTTCTGCTGTGGATGCCTTACCATTATGAACAAATTTCATTTTATATGTACTGGAATATTCTTCCTCTTTTATCGATACTCATTGCAAAATATTCTTATTGAATCATCTAGCAGAATATTTGAATTTATGTCTTGATATTTGCATAGAGTTCTATTTGATACAATAGATAGGACAAAGGTCTTCAAGTATAGTGTCATCTATGCAGACTTCTCCGTTAAATAACTGTCCTATTCAAACAGACGCACATGAAAAGTAGGGACTTGGCATTCCCAACCAGGAAATGAATTCACATCACATCCAAAATTAGCACTTTTTTGAGTTCCATGTGCATAGTTGTAAACACTAAGGTTTAAAATTCTATTTTTTTAAAAATTTTATTTTCCAGTTTAAATTTAGATAAGAAACAAGGTTGCTTCACAAGTCAGTTCCAGGTCCCTCTCCCATTCCCTCCCTTCCTCCCGTGCCCCCCCCATTACCACTCATTTCCCCAGGAGGGTGAGGCCCTCCATGGGGGTGTGCATAGTCTGTCATTTCATATAGGGCAGGGCCTAGACCCTTTCCCAAGAGTTCAGGGTGAGAGTGCACCTCACATTGTTCTATGGGAGTCCAAAGTCCGTGTGTATACTTGGGATGGGTACTGATCTGCTGCCCAAGGCTCAATAGATTCCCTAGGCCTCTTCACTGACACCCAGATTCAGGGGGTCTTGATCAGTCCCATGCTGGCTTCCTAGGCTGATGCCTGGGATTCAAGAGTTAACCTTTGTCTGGTCAGCTGTTTCTGGGGGTTAAACCAGCCCAGTCTTAATCACTTTGATCATCAGTCATCCCTCTCTGTTACTGGCTTTCTTGAGTTCAGCTCAGTACTTAACCAAGGGAGTCTGCCTCTTCTTCGATCAGCCACTAAATAAAGTTTCTGTTTCCCAGACTCTCTGGCCATAGGATTGTAGGCTGGCACTCCCCAGATCTATGTCTAAAATCCATATATGAGAGAGTACATGCCATGTTTCTCTTTTTGTGACTGGGTTACCTCACTCAGGATGGTTTCTTCTAGTGTCATCCGTTTGCCTGCAAATCTCAGGATTCCATTGGTTTTTTTCTGCTGAATAGTACTCCATTGTGTAAATGTACCACATTTTCTCTATCCACTCTTCTATTGAGGTACATATAGGATGACTTCCAAGTTCTGGCTATTACAAATAATGTTGCTATGAACATAGTGGAACAGATATCTTTGTTGTATGAATGGGCATCTTTTGAATATATGCCTAAGAGTGGAGTTGTGGTAGGTTTATTTCCATTTTCTGAGGAATCTCTATACTGATTTCCAAAGTGGCTGAACCAGTTGGCACTCCCACCAGCAATGGAGGAGTGTCCCCTTTCACCACATCCTCTCCAGCATAAATTGTCACTGGTATTTTTGATTTTAGCCATTCTGACAGGAGTGAGATGTTATCTCAGAGTTGTTTTGATTTGCATTTCCCAGATGGCTAAGGATGTTGAGCACTTTCTCAAGTGCCTCTGAGCCATTTTAGACTCCTCTATTGAAAATTCTCTATTTAGTTCTGCAGCCCACTTTTTAGTTGGATCCTTTGGTGTTTTGGAGACTTGCTTCTTGAGTTCTTTGTAAATTTTGGAGATCAACCCTCTGTCAGATGTGGGATTAGTGAATATTTTTTCCCATTCTGTGGGCTGCCTTTTTGTCTTGCTGACTGTGTCCATTGCCTTACAGAAGCTTCTCATTTTCAGGAGGTCCCATTTATTAATTGTTGATCTCATTGTCTGTGCTAGTGGTGTTATGTTCAGCAAGCTGTCTCCTGTACCAATTCCTTCAAGGGTACCACCCACTTTCTCTTCTAAGAGTTTGAGTGTGGCTGGATTTATGTTGAGGTCTTTGATCCATTTGGAGTTATGTTTTGTGCATGTCGATAAACATGGATCGATCCACATTCTTCTACATGCCAGCCTCCAGTTATGCCAGCACCATTTGTTGAACATGCTTTCTTTATTCCATTGTATATTTTTAGCTTTTTTGTCAAAGATCAGATGTTCATATGTATGTGGGTTTATATCCAGGTTTTCAATTCGATTCTATTGGTCAACCTTTCTATATTTGTACCAATACCAAGCTGTTTTCAGGACTATATCTCTATAATACAGCTTGAGGTGAGGGATGGTGATGCCTCCAGACATTGCCTTGTTGAACAGGGTTCTTTTGGCTATCCTGGGTCTTTTGCTTTTCCATACAAAATTGATTATTGTTCTTCAAGGTCTGTGAACAATTGTGCTGGGATTTTAATGGGGATTGCATTGAATCTGTAGATTGCTTTTAGCAGGATTGCCATTTTTATTACATTGATCCTACGTATCCAAGAGCATGGGAGATCTTTCCATTTTCTGAGGGTTTCTTTAATTTCTTTCTTTAAAGATTCAAATTTCTTGCAATACAGGTATTTCACTCGTTTGGTTAGTGTTACCACAAGTTATTTTATGTTGTTTGTGGCAATTGTAAAGGGTGATGATTCTCTGATATATTTTTTAGCCCTTTAATCATCTGTATATAGTAAGGCTACTGATTTTCTTGAGTTGATCTTGTAGCCTGCCACATTGCTGAAGGAGTTAATCAGCTGTAAGAGGTCCCTGGTAGAGTTCTTTGGGTCATTGATGTAAACTATCATATCATCTGCAAACAGTGAAAGTTTGACCTCTTCCTTCCCAATTTATATCCCCTTGATCCCCCTTTGTTGTCATATGGCAATGGCTAGAACTTCATGAACCATGTTGAAAATGTATGGAGAGAGTGGACAGCCTTGTTTTGTTCCTGATTTTAGAGGAATTGCATTGAGTTTCTGTCCATTTAGTTTGATATTGGCTGTTGGTTTACTGTATATAGCTTTTATTATGTTTAAGTATGTCCCTGTTATCCCAGACCACTCCAATACCTTTATCATGAAAGGGTGTTGGAGTTTGTCAAAGGCTTTTTCAGCATCTAGTGAGATGATCATGTGATTTTGTTTTTCAGCTTGTTTATATGGTGGATTACGTTGATGGATTTTCGTATGTTGAACCATCCCTGCATCCCTCGGATGAAATCTACTTGATCGTGGTGAATGATTGTTTTGATGTGTTCTTGGATCCGATTTGTCAGTATTTTATTGAGTATTTTTGCATCAATGTTCATGAGGGATATTGGTCTGAAGTTCTCTTTCTTAGTTGTGTCTTTGTGTGGCTTGGGAATCAAGTTTATTGAAGCCTCATAGAAATTATTTGGCAAAGACCCTTGTGCTTCTGTTGTGTGGAATATTTTGAGAAGAATTGGTATAAGCTGTTCTTTGAATTTCTGGTAGAATTCTGCACTGAGGCCATCTGGACCTGGACTTTTTTTGGTTGGGAGACTTTTGATGACTGCTTCTATTTCCATAGGTGTTATAGGTGTATTTAAATTGTTTATCTGTTCTTGATATAATTTTGGCAAGTGATAGCTATCCAGGAAGTCATCCATTTCCTTTAAATTTTAGAATTTTGTGGAGTACAAGTTTTCAAAGTATGACCTGATGATTCTCTGGATTTCCTCAGATTCTGTTGTTATGTCCCCCTTTTCCTTTCTGATTTTGTTAATTTGCATGTTCACTCTCTGCTTTTTGGTAAATTTGACAAAGGTTTGTCTATCTTGTTGATTTTCTCAAAGAACCAACTCTTCGTTGCATTGATTCTTTGTATTGTTTTCCTAGTTTGTACTTTATTGATTTCAGCCCTCAATTTGATTATTTCCTCCCATCTACTCCTCCTGGGGAGTTTGCTTCTTTGTGTTCTAGAGCTTTTAGCTGTGCTCTTAATTCTATAGTATAACTGTTCTCCTGTTTCTTCATGTGGAAGTCTTTAATTTCTTTTCTTATTTCTTCTTTGACCCAGGAATGGTGTAGTTGAGAATTATTCAATTTCCATGAGTTTGTAGGTTTTCTGCAATTTGTGTTGTTGTTGAATTCTAATTTTAAAGCATGATTGTATGATAAAATGCATGGAGTTATTCCAATTTTTTGTAGCTGCTGAGGTTTGGTATGTTGCCAAGTATGTGGTCGGTTTTTGAGAAGGTTCCATGTGGTGCTGAGAAAAAGGTGCATTCCTTTTTATGTGGATGAAATGCTCTATAGATATCTGTTAATCACAGTTGGGTCATTACTTCCATTAGACCCTTTGCTTCTTTGTTGAGTTTCTGTCTCGTATTCCTGTCTAGTGGTGAGAGTGGTGTGTTGAAATCTCCCCCTATAACTGTGTGGGGCTTTAGATGTGATTTAAGTTCCAATAATGTTTCTTTTATGAATGTTGATGTCTTTGTTTTGGGGGCATAGATGTTTAGGATAGACACTTGATCTTGGTTGATTTCACCTGTGATGAGTATGTAATTACCAACTTCATCTCTTTTGATTTATTTTTATTTTAAAGTGTAGTTTGTTAGATATTAGGATTGCTACCCCTGCTTGTTTCTTGGGTCCATTTGATTGAAAAATTTTTCCCAACTTTTAACTCTCAGGTAATATCTGCCTTTGAGGGTGAGGTGTGTTTCTCTTATGCAGCAGAAGGAAGGGTTCTGTCTTCAAATCCATTCTGCTAGCCTGTGTCTTTTTATGTGTGAGTTAATGTCACTAATGTTGAGGGATATTAATGACCATTGATTGCTCATCCTTCTTCGATTTGCAATAGTTGTTGTTGGTGGAATTATGTATGGCATTTCACCCCTTTGTTCTTTTGGCTGTTGGTAGAGAGGGATTTTCTAATGCCTATGTTTTTCTGGTTGTAGTTAGGTTCCTTGAGTTGGAATTTTCCTTCCAAAATTTTCTGTAAGGCTGGGTTATTGGATACGTATTGCTTGAATCTAGTTTTGCCATGGAATATCTTGGTTCCTCCTTCTATAGTGATTGAGAGCTTTGCCGGGTATAGTAGTCTGGGATGTCATCCATGGTCTCTTAGTGTTGGTAGAATATCTATCCAGGACCTTCTGGCTTTCAGAGTTTCCATGGAGAAGTCAGGTGTAATTCTGATAGGTCTGCCTTTATATGTTACTTGACGTTTTTCCTTAGCTGCTCTTAATATTCTTTCTTTATTCTGTATATGTAGGGTCTTGATTATTATGTGGGCAAGGGGACTTTTTTGTGGTCCACTCTATTTGGTGTTCTGTAAGCTTCTTGTACCTTCATTGGCATGTCTTTCTTAAGGTTGGGAAAGTTTTCTTCTATGATTTTGTTGAATATGTTTACTGCCACTTTGAGGTGGTTTTCTTCTCCTTCTATACCTATTATTCTTAGGTTTGGTCTTTTCATGTTGTTCCTTATTTCCTGGATGTTTTGTGTTAAGGATTTATTGGACTTAAGGTTTTCTTTGGTTGATAAATCCATTTCTCTTAGTGTATCTTCAACACTTGAGATTCTTTCTTCCATGTCTTTTATTCTGTTGGTAATGTTTTTTTCGGTAGTACCTGGCTGTTTGCCCAGCTTTTCTATTTCCTGCCTTTCTTCAGATTGTGTTTTTTATATTGTCTCTATTTCAATTTGCAACCCTTGCATTGTTTGCATTGCTTCTTGCAATTTTCGGTTTATCTTTTCGTCCATTTGTTGCCTTTTATGAATTTTTTGGTTTGTTTTTTCTTCCATTTCTTGCATTTTTTGGTTTGTTTTTTCTCCCATTTCCTGCATTTTTTGCTTAGTATCTTCTTCCATTTCCTGTCTTTTTTGGTATGTTTCTTCTTCCATTTCTTTCAACTGTTGTTTTGTTTTTTCTTCCATTTCCTGCCTTTTTTGGTTTGTTTTTTCTTCCAATTCTTGCATTTTTTTGGTTTGTTTTTTCTTCCATTTCTTGCATTTTTTGGTTTGTTTTTTCTTCCATTCCTTGCATTTTTGGTTTGTTTTTTCTTCCATTTCTTTGAGGGATTTTCCTTTATCCTCTTTTAGGGCCTCTATCATTTTCATGAAAGTAAGTGGTTTTAAGGTTGTTCTCTTCTGCTTCGTTCACATTGGAATGTTGGAGTCTTGCTGGTGTGGAGTCTCTAGAATCTGGTGGTGTTATATTTGTTTTTCTCTTGCTGAGTGTGCTTTTGTATTGTCTCTTTCCCATCTCTTCTTCTAGTGCGTGCAGAAAGAGCTCCTTACTTGTCTGGTTGTTAGGGGACCAGAGTTCCTTTTTAGTAGGTGCTAACAAGTCCAATAATCTGGTGGTTCTTCTATTCCTTGTCCTCATTCTGGTCCCGTGGGTGGAGAAGAATAACAGGAATCTGGGACACTTAGCCTCCCACCTTGTCCCCTGGAAACTTTGCTGTATCCTGTCTTACCTGATCCTCTGACCTGAACAGCTGCTCCCTTGGTCTCCCTGGCTCCTCAGGTTTCCTGATCTCTTTGGTGGGAGAGAAGACCCTGAGTCTGGGGTTCTTGGCTCCCGCTGGGATTGGAAGCACTGTGTAGTTCCCAGATGATACCCAGACACTGGAACACATGCCCAGAGGCTGGCCTGTTGTACCTGATGCCGCCGCTGGAACAGTTGCTTCCCTCCAGAGTTAACCTTTTATTTGACAAAGTTAACTAGTTTTTTGAATGTCCATGGCCCAAAACAGACCAAAAGGAGGCCTATGAGGGGTCCCAGGAGGGATGGTAAGGGAGTGGATGGCCCCGGAAATGTGGAGAACCAATTTTTATACCAAGATTCTTGTTTTTCACTTTCTCTCTGTTTTCTAAGCCCTCTCAAACCCTGCCCATACTATCCCAGATGGCTCCTGATCTATTGACATAGAAATAACATTCTTCTTTCAGGGCCATGCAAAGATCCCCTTGTTGGAGGAAGAGTAAATCTAAGCTTCATCTGTTTTGTAAGACCATTTGTGCTAGGGTTTGGTGTGACTCTTCTCAACAGGCTATTTGATTTTGGAATTCCTTGACATCTCTGTCAATGGAGGCACAGAGTTCCCGGTAGTTGGATTTACCAGCTACCAGGGCAGAGATATCTTCAACGTCTCCAACGGTGCTAATTACTAAAAGGACAGCAAGTGTAACAGTCATAATGTATTCTCTACATATGCAAAGGTCTTAGGAGTTCTTCCAGAAATGAAAGAATTCATCAGGATGATAATAGGATAGGCAGGGGTTGGCCTTTAACAATGCACAGAAGCCAACCTCCTGGAAAACTGGAATGGAAAGACAGGGTATAAGATCACCAAGACAGGCCCAGTATGAACCATTTGTGGGGGCAGCAAAATCATCAGGGAAGCTGAGGACTAAAATGGTGTTGCAGAGCAAAGTTTGGGAATGGGGAGGGGTAGGATGGGCCGGGAAAATGATGCATAGGCCAGATCCTACAACCTGTAAGATGGGAAATCCATTTATCTGGACTCCATCAGCAATAGTGGGAGTCATTAGTGGTGGTAAATGTGATAGCAGGAGTCATTGGAAGTGGTAAATGCCGCAAGAACAGACAATCCCTCATAAAAGGGGGGGAGTGAAAGCAAAGCCAGCAATCTGACATCAGTTGTGGGTGGTACTATTTGATGCAAAAAAGTGTGGTGGATTAGTTCTAAAATAACACCTCTTATATCAGAAAAAAGGGTGTAATGATTCTCAATGTGAAGAGAGGTTGTGGATAATGGTCAGGGTGAAGATTGCTATGGCATTGGGTGATTTCCTAGTGGGGTTAGGTATCTAATGGTGGGTTTAGGGGCAGGAGATATCTGGTCTGCTCCCAAGACTGTATTCAGGTCCAAAGGTACCTGAAGTCCATGGATTTGGGTAATTTTGTGTAATTTAATTGAGAAGGTTATGTTTTCATCATATGTGTATCCTCTGTACCAGTTTAGGGGATGATATCCTGAGATGGTGAAGTGAATCTTGCACCAACCTTGTGAGGAGGAGGAAGGCTGAAAATCTGGAGGGGGCTGCTACATGCAAGTGGAATCATGGGGATGGCTGACGTAAGAAGGGGAAGAATGAGGGTAGAAGGCAGTCAATTAAATGTAATCTGAATTGGAAGTGGGATACCAATATGTTTCTCTAGTCATCTAGCAGGCCCAAGACAGACAAAAGAAATCCAAAGGGCCTCCTCATCTATGAAGAAGGCTGCAGTCCCAGTGGGGACCAGGGCACATGTAAAAGGCCTAGGCCCTAAGTAGAGCTCATCTCTGGGGGTGTGAACATCCAACATAAATGCTACCCTTAAAGGGAATGTTCTGTATGTTTTCCTGATCAAAAACTTCTTCTATACACCAGGAGGCTCTAGCACTGAGTGCAAGTTTACAAAGGTCTGGGTTGAGGGAATCTGGCCACCAAGGAATGTGCTGAGACTTAGAGGCAGACCAGAGAACTACCCAGGTATAATTCCATGGCTCATGGGGGTGAGGATTTTTATCCAGGGGCTGGGGGAACATGAGAAGAGAAGGGATCAGGGTAAGGATGAACAATTTAGGGATCAAAAAATGCATCCAGGTCAATGAGGTTGTATGTCTTCTTATTATCTTGACCTTTGCTGTCATCTCTTTGAGGTTCATCTGGGGAGAGAACAAATACTCAGGCAGAGAGTGGTCTCATGACCTGATATGTTGGGAGGGCAGAGAAATGCTTAACAAGTCTCTGGGGTAGACAGTGAGGGGCAATGTTGACCTTGTCATAAATGCAAGCAAAGCCATGGCTTGAGATCAATATGGGATCCGATTCACGCCAGGAATTAGTAAGGGGATACTTCAATTTGACAAGAGTGTACGTGAAAGATGGCCTGGAGTGCGAAAAGTCCTCTGTGTGAGACTTGCCATTTTATCCACTTGCAGATAGTTTAGCATGAAGAGAGCATGACTGACTAGAAGGCAGGGAGTGGGGTTTGGGGTGTGGGGGTGTTGGAGGATTACAGGGAAATGTGGAGCCCAGTATGATTGGCTCACTATCTGAAGCCTTGTCCCTGGGGATTATAGGCAATGTGTGTGACATTGAACGTGGAGCAGAATTGTTTAAATTTCTTCGAGTTGTAACCTGGGCCATTATCTGTTTTTATCTTTGTAGGAGCTCCAATAGTGACCAAGGAAAGGAGGACATGATTAATACCATCTTTAGTGGCCTCCCAAGTTTGGAAGGAGGCAACTATAAATCCTGAAAAAGTATCAGCAATGACATGGAGATATTTTAGCTTATTAAACTGAGCCATGTGTGTAACATCCATCTGCCAGAGGGCAATGGAGGTCAGGCATCCAGGGGGAGGTAAGATTGAGGAACAGCCTGAATCCCTGATTGTGGGTGTCAATTGAGGAACTTGAGGAGTCTATGGACACTGAGAGTGGGACGAGTATTTATCTCTAGCACATGAATAGGCTTTTTGGAGTACATTTCTTGTGGAGGAATTCCTTGTTCAGCCTGGATACAGGGGTGGGTTGGTCCTGCCCCAAATAATGAGACAGATCTGATGATTCCCCCATGGAATTCCTCATTCTCGCTGAGGAGTGAATGAGTGTAGGATGGTGAGCTCCAGGGGAAGAGAGAGGACTAGAGAGAGTGAGCTGGGATTGGGGAGTAAATGAGAATATTAAATTTACATAAAATATGAGATCCCCATGGACCCTTGACTTAGTGTTATACAATATCAGAACTTTAGAGTCGGAAGCATGTGGATCACTGAGATTTCAGGAGGTTTCATTGTCCAAAATCCAGGCAACTAAAGCTACACGAAGAAACTCAACCTCATGAAACAAAACAATACAAAATGATATAATACTAGAGTAAATGCATGATTTCATTTGGAAGTAATGAAGAACATGAGGAAGTATTTACTCCACAAAAATTCTAAATGATTTATCTCATTAACTGCCCATAAAACCTTATGAATATATAGGACACTTGTTGGGATCCTCCCTCAGACCTAAACAAATCAAAAATGCCCCCAGTATTACACAATTGCTTATTTTAGTATTTCTGAACAGTTGTGGGTCTCTGCATTACCCACTACCAACTGCAAGAAGGGACTTCTTTTACCAAATTTGAGTATAGTAAGAAGGGATAATTCTAAACATGAATATTTAGATGACACATTAGCAAATACATCATTAACAAAACAGAAGTAGGTTCCCTCCTTTAACATATAATTGACAATCTAAACCAATCAAGAAAGATATTGGTTATACTCATAAACAGTTATGCCAGCATTGCAACACTATTTGCCTAGTATGATGCTACTGTAGGATGCAGGTTCAGGGGAAATTAAGATATTTGACAATTTTCTCTGCCAGCATCACACAAAAGGGAATGAGGAAGAAAAGTTTCCAGGTACATTCACCATTGGTCTGTCTGTCTTTCTGATTCAACATTGTTCTGTCTGTTTGTCTTACTGTTTTTATCTCTCCCTCTCCCGCTGACTCTCACTCAGACAGATTCACCAAAACACACAGGCACATGAACTGTGGTGTATTTAGCAACACAATATACTAAGTGTGTTCAAGCAAGAGCATGGCAATGACCAGTTTTATTTGACAATACTCTCAGGCATCCCTGCCTATTTATTCCTAGGAAGATAACCAGTACTTGGTTCTGAGAGGTATGTTACATATCTTTTTACTGAGAGCAGCATGTTTTATTCATGTGGGATGCCTCTGTTCAATGTTTTAAATTTCCTAATATATGTTAACTTGAATGAAAGTGTGATTTCATGAGGCTTCTTCACACATTATTCCTTTTGGGCATCCCACCCATTAGTCCTCCTTTATTTCAGCCCCATTCCCAGGTCAACATCAAGTGCACATTAGTCAATTCCCACACTTGTATAGAACTTGTGTTCTATGATTCTGAATAAATACTGGTTTCACTTCCAGAGGCCCCACAGACTATGCAAGCTCCCCAACTGATATCCATATTCAGATGACCTTGTACAGTCTCATGCTGGTTCCCCAACATTCAGTCTGGGGTCCATGAACTCCCACTTGCTTAGATCAGCTTTTTCTGTGTGTTTCCCCAGCATGGACTTGACCCTGTGCTCATCACACTTCCCTCTCTATAGCTGGATTCAAGGAGTTCCAATCCGTGTGTAGTTGTGAATATCTCCCTCTTGTTTGATAAGCTAGTAGATCAAGGCTCTATGAGGTAGTTATCAATCTCATTATAGGAGAACGGCATTTAAGGTACCCTCTACAGAATTCTTGGATTCTTAGTTGGGTTCATCCTTGTGGATCCACAGTAATTTCCTTCGTGCCAGATTTCTTGTTAAGCCCATGAAGGCTAGCTCTGTTAAGGTATCTTTTTCCTTGCTGAATTTTTCTGTTCTTTCCCCAACTCAATCTTCTGATCCCTTGTGCTCTCCTCCTCCCATCTCTCCCTTACCTTCCCTCTCCCCATTCTCCCTATTTACTTAGGAGCTTCTACTTTTTCCCATCTTCATGGATCTGTTTATGTCTTTGTTAGTGTTCTTCTCATCTCCTAGCTTCTCTGAGACAGTGGATTGTGTGCTGGTTTTCATTTGCTCTATGTTTATGAGAGAGTAAATATGTTTTTCTTTCTGTGTCTGCCTTAACTCACTCAGGACATTTTCTTCTATTTCTTGAGATTTCATTTTTTTCCCACTGGGTAGTACTCCATTGTGTAAATGAACTATAATTTTTATACATTATTTGGTTAAAGGGCATGTAGTTTGCTTTCAGGTTCTGGCTTTGCAAATAATACTGCTATGAACATAGATATTTTTGTATGTATGTGCAACTTTTGGGTATGTACCTAGGATTAGATTTGCTAGATCTTGAGCTAGACTGTTTCCCATTTTCCTGAGAAATTGCCATACTGATTTCCAAAGTTTGCAGTCCCACCAACAGTGGAAGAATGTTCCCATTTCTTCAAATCCTCTCCAGCATAAAATCTCATTAGTATTTTTGATTTTAGACATTCTGGCAGATGCAAGATGGTGTCTCAGAGTTCATTTGATTAACATTTCTTTGATGGATAAGGATGTTGAAGAATTACTTAAGTGTACTTTAGCGATTTTGAGCTTCCTCCATTGAGAGTTCCTATTTTGATATGTAACAAAATAATTCCTGTAGTTAATTTTTGATGTATTGTTGGTGGTGGAACAAGCCTTCAACACAAGGTCTTGGGAGATAGTACCTGTCTACTGTTCAGAGTTCCAAGACAGTAAGGACTACACAGTGACCACAATATCAAAACAATACATCCTAAAACAGCAAAACAAAACTAATTAGCACATGAAAAAAGGTATCCATCTCTGAATTTTATCTGATATCAAACCAGATAATGCAGAGAGTATTTGGCATATATCTTTAATCCCAGTAATCCAGAACAGAAATAGTTGGATCTCAGTCATTTTACAGTCATCATTTTCTATAAAGGGCAGAATATCCAAAGCTCTTACTCATGTAAACAAAGTCTCAAAAAAGAAAGTGACTAAAACAAATAAACAAAAAACACAAATATACAACTGAAAAGAAAATACAGGATGATAGGATCATTTGAAAAATTTCTGAGTCATATAAGATGGTATACTGCATGACTCCAGCAATCCTAATGCAGATATCTGGGAATTTATGCTAGCAGGATCTGTAAAGATATTTCCAGGACTGCCAGTTTATCACAGAGAAAACTCGAGTAAAAAAAAACTTTTTGTTTTGGTATTAAACATTTTCCTATTTAATATTACTCAGAATAAATAGAACAGTTAATTTTATTTTATTATTATGTTTATTTAGGTTAGAAACAATCTTGTTTCACATGTCAAGCCCAGCTCCCTCTTCCTCCCCTTCTCTCCTGTCCTGCACAATAGGTACCCCATAGCCCCCTCCAGTATCCACTCGGAACCGAAGGGAGGGTGAGGCCCTCCACACTGGATCTCCTGTGACTGTCATTTCATCCAGGTTAGGGCCTAGTCCCTACTGCAAGAGTCTTGGCTGAGAGAGCCTACCATATTGTGTCATGGTCACTCAAAGTCTATTTGTATGCCAGGGATAAGTACTACCTATTGTGCCATAGCTTTCCTAGGTCTCCTCACTGACACCCATATTCAGGGGGACTGGGTCAGTCCCATGCTTTCCACACAGCCATAAATCTGTGGTCTCAGGGCTCCTCTTTGTTCAGGTCAACTGTTTCTATGAGGTAAAGTAGCAGAAAAAACCTGAGGAAAGCCATCAAGGTACTGGACCTGCTCCCCCCCACTGGAAAGGAACCGTGGGCACATACCCACCAGGGCGAATAGAATCCTTCTGCACCCCCAGGAAGATATGATAGGAAGGAGACAATACATGAACACATGCACCAACAGAAAAACCAATAAGACACCGCCAGAAACAAGAGAATCTGTACTTGCAAGACCTAAACAGTCCATTGTGGAAGAAGCAGATGAGAAAGACCTTAAAAACAACAGTTGATTTCTAAACAAGATGTTTATTTAAACAACAAGAATCTTCACTTGAAGGGAAAATTATCTAGGACCATTTTGTTCAAGAGTAATTTATCCCTACTTAAAGACAGATTGTCCAGTATGTAACAGCTATGTCCAAAAAAGTCATAAAATTGTCATTAGTTTTACAATGATGAATGAAAAACATTAAAATTCTCCAATCAATCTAAGTATGCAAGGATTTTGTTGATGTGTTCTCTGTTAATAAATAGAGAGAAAAACAACTTACTGGAATATAAAGACAGAGCTGACTGTGCATGCCCCTAATGGAGAAAGGGGGACATTTTCACAGAACCAGCATTCCCCATCCCCACCATCTCCATCTGATCTCAATCAAAACAAGAAGATATTGGACATGTAATTTATAAAAAGAAAAAACATTGCACATGTTTGTGAACTTATATCAGTTCTTTCATATAAAAGAAAGAAATGGTGACAAGAAAACAAAAAAATAGAGAAACTATACTGTGGTAATTGTGACTTACTAATTTCAAGTGTATTCTGGGGTAGTGTCGCAGGTTTCTTCAGCAACAGCTCCTTTCACTGGTGTACCACATCTTGTCTTCATCCTCCTTTTCCAACTATGGTCTGTCTGTCTCATTATTATTGAGTTGGTCAAACCAGAATCTGTTCTGCCTCATTGACAATCCTCTCATTCACAATACATTTTCACACTTACTAAGTGTGTGTGCTCCTTAATCTTAAACGGCACTCAAACCATCCTGCCTTGGCACCTTCAAATCAATATGATCCTTTTCTAAGTTTTGAATCCATCCCCAGGCTTGTTGTCAGCCTTGGCGAGCACCAGAGTCTCCTCAATTCACTGAGTCAGCAAGAGGCTCCAGGTATGTACTGAAGGAGCACCCAAAATAGTTTTCATTATTACCTACCTGACACACACAAATACATAAACCACATGGGTTTATGTATGCACACCAAATATTCCTATTCTCATGATATAACTTTATTCTACCCTGGTCCACAGTTACAACAAGTCTCTCCATTATGTTCCTCTCTCGTTATTTTGCTTGAGATCCACGGGATTAACTAGGGAATTTTGTGGGACAGTGGATTTTGATCTACATGTTGGAGCTTAATCGGCTTAGCAGAGGATGCAGGCAATTCTACAATGCATGCAGAGAGATTAAGGGTGGGGGTCTGTGAGTCTTTTCCTTTCTGAGACTGAGTGTGATCTAGTATGAGGTCAATGCAGGTCAGTACAGTGGCTATATGGAGTCTAGAGAATGACATGCCTTATCCTATCCAGTTCTTTCCCTTCTAAATTCATTTTTTGTCCTCTTCTTATTGTACCCAGAGACATTGGCTGAGGATGTAACTGATGTGTTAGGCCAGAAACATACATTACAGAGATATTTTGTTTGTATTCAAACAAATGAAGCTTGCCTGAATTAGTTTTAGCTTTTTTATTTTAGATTAGAAGGGCAAATATAGTGAAATTTTGTTTGTAATCTAACAAATAAGCTTACCTGAAATTCAGAGTGCAGTCACTTGTTAGCGACATTACTAGGTAGGATCAAAGCCACTGGTTATTCACACACGTAAAACACTAGTTAGTCATAGAGGATAGACAGTGGTTGTTATTCCTTTAATCCCAAAACTCAGGATTTAGGGAGACAAGGATGATTGATTTTAAGGGCACTCTAGCCCACAGAAAGGTGAATCAGTCTAAAAGCAAAAGGGATCTCACAGCTTTGATGCCAGGAATTAGCATAAGAAGCCTTTAATCACAGCACTAGGGAGGTGGGAATCAGAGTGATGGCTGGGTAGAGAGAGGAATATAAGGTAGAAGGAGGCAGGAGTAGTGCAGTCTGAGGTTTGGTGGAGAGCATTGCAATCTGAGGATTCCTTGAGACAGGATTGCTCATTTTTGAATGAGATACACGTAAGAGTAGTTGCTGGCCACATTGTTTTTCTAATCTTCATAAAAGTTTTCTTTATTAGATTTCAATTAAATATCACTACACATTCCTTACTTATTTTCTGCATCTGGTAGACACATGAGTCTTGAAATTCACCTAGGGGTGGGTGTGAATAGTGTTTTGTGTGTGGGGGGTGTTAGGCATCTTAGTTATTATCAGTCATAGAAGACAAATGTTTTTCTGAGTTAGTAAATGATACAACTACCCTCTCTAATGGTAAGAGCAGCACAGTGTGGGATGTACTCAGACCTGGGCTGTTAGCAATGACTGACCACTGACTTACTGACATAAATTTCTTTTTAAAATACAAGTTCCTGAAATATCTCTCCCTCAGTCACAATTGCAGAATTTGTTTGTGGCTTGTCATGATTTGTCGGGAATGGGACGCTGGCTTCTGAATTTAGCTGTTATCTTTTGGTATAAATTTTAGCTCAGGTGGCTGAATGTCAAGTCAACGTTAGGCTCTCTGTCTTTTTTAGTTAGAATCCTTTCGGCCTTTTCAGAAATCCTCAATATTATTTTACTGACTTCTCCTTCTGTGTTTATGTCTGTTCTTTCTCCATTAATTGGACACACACACACACACACACACACACACACACACACATATACCATTTCCTCCTTTTTTATAAATGTTTCTTGTTTTTCTTCTGCCCATTATTCCCCCATACCCCACAGGTGTCTCCTTAAATGTACAAGCATATGTTGTGTGTGTTTGTGCATATACACCTCAAACACTTCCCAGGCTCACCTCCTAACTCTCTACTACCCTATTATACAATTCCAACCTATCTCTTTATTATGTTCCTCCTTATTAATTTTCTTGGTACCCAAGATATTGTCCAGGGCCACGTGTGAGACTGTGGGTTTACAGGTATGTGTTGGAGTCAGGTGGGCTCAGAAGAAGACTACATTTATGGTAATGATTCTTTTCCTTATATCCATCCAGAGACAACACTAAAGCAGTAAAGTGTGATGACTGTGTGCCTTTTTCTTTATTGGACTGGTTGTCAACTTGTGTGAGTTCAGTAAAGGTAACAACAATTTCACTTGGTTACTTTTCCCAACTGCTTTATAGAGTCTTGAAAGTGGCTTCTCTTAGCACTTCCTTCTCTTTCCCTTCTCATTTCCTTTCTTCAACTTCTTCCTCAGTAATCCAAGAGCCATGTTGTTAGCCCAATAACTTCATACCTGTAGTGACATTTAGTTTGTAATCTAATAAATGAAGTGAACTGAACAATAGCTGTAGTACTATATTGTTTACGATCTAATATATAATGCTTTGCTGAATAATATGGTTTGCAACATTTTTATTTAAGAAAATGGGTAAATGTAGTGATAATTTTGTAATTGAAGAAATAAAGTTTACCTGAACATCAGGGTACAGAACTAAGTCTCAAGTTCCCCACACACCTAACAATAAATAGTTAGTTACAGAGGCCAAGCACTGGTCATAACACAATTAATCCCAGCTAAGGAGGCAGTGGCCGATGGATCTCTGGGAGTTTCACAGCCACCATGGCCAACAGGAGAGTGGACCAGTATGAAAGATAAAGGGTGCTCACACCTTTAATCCCAGAAATTTGGAGCACAAGCCTTTAATCCTAGTACCACGGAGGAGGATACAGGGGTGATGGCTGCTTGGAGAGAGGGATGTAAGGCAGGAGGAGACAGAATCAGTGCAGTCTGAGGTTTGCTGGGGACCATTGCAATCTGAGTTTTCCATGGAGACAGATTTGTCGATTTTGACTGAGATACCGGTAAAAGCTCAGGCCTGGCCACATTTCTTTTCTGATATTAATGTAAGGTTTCTTTGTTAGATTACAAAGAATATATTACTACACATACCTTATTTATTTCTTGTATCCAGTAGAGCCAAGAGTCTCTGCATTAACCTAGGCATGGGTGTGTGGAGCGTAGGGTGAACCAAAGCACCTTAACATCAGTCACAGAAGACAAACTTATTCCAGAGTGAGTAAAATGACAAGACTGTTAGCAAAGTTCTGACTACTGACTTCTTAAGACACCTATTTATTTTCAAGATACAAATTCCTGAAATGTTTCCTCAGATGTCACAAGTGATCTATTCGTTTCTCATGTACAGTTTACTGTTAGCTATGGGACCCTGACATATCTATTTAGCTTGCTATTGTTTAGTGTAAATTGAAGCCAGCAAATTTGGAAATCAGGTTGAGGTGAGACTACTGATTTCATCAGAAAGTCTCAGACTCACTGTGTGTGTCAGATACTAGGATGCAGCATCCTCCTATATTCAGTTAGGCTCTAGGTTGGCAGCAAGTATATGGGTAGGCTGTGTGGAGCTGGTCTAGGGCAGACTGAAATTAACTGTGTGAAATTCAATTTTACACAAAAGGAGGGACTGGTGCATTGTGGCAGGACCACTCACCTATAAAGAGCACTTGGGAGGGATCAGACATTCGATAGTTGAAGGAGAAGACTGAAGAGTGGAAGAAATTAGAGAATTCTCAGTAATTGGCTTTGGGGGAATCCAAGTGTGTGAGGACAGTGAAGTTGCATTGTGATATAAAGAATTAAGTGTCAAGGAGCAAGTCCCAGATTCACCTTCAAGCCTGTAATGTGGGGAGTATCTTTGAGCAGAACTGGGAGCTGAGGTAAAGGCCAGTTACTTTCTGGGACTCAAAAACTACTCAGAGCCACAGGTTCCAGGAAGGAGTCATGGGAAAGTCACCAGTAAAGAGGACAGTGTCAGAAAATGCTGTCCTAGAACACAAGAGGGAAGGATCCTAAGATGCAATTAGATTCTCTGGTATAAATCTGCTCAGAAATTTCTGCTATGTTTGTCTAACTCTTGAAGACAAATTTTGGATTATATGAACTGTACTAATCCTACCCTTTTTGTTAATTTTCATGGCTCAAATTTTCTTATAGAATAACCTAGTAGAGTGGTTATATTTATGAGTTAATATTTGCAAGCACTTTTCTTTTTTACTTTACAAAGGAAAAAGTTCTTCACCTTAACGTTCATCCTTGCACTATTCCATGGTAAACTACTATTCTCTTCAAGGGAGTAACACATAAATGTAGGGATTTGTCATTCCCAATCTCTAAATATGATTGAATCAAAAAGCAGCGGTTTTTTGGTGAGTTCCACAGATAGAGTTGTAAACATTTAAAAGTGTAATTCTTACCCACCATTAGTTTTATATTTGTAATTTGGCATTTTGTTATGTAAATACAGCATGCTGAAAAGTGTCTTTGACTGCTTGTTGGGAAATATCTTTATTCCTACCACTGGTGAGGCAAAGACAGGTGGATCTCAGTGAGTTGTCGGCTAGGCTGATATCCATAGTTCAATCTATGAAAACCAGTGTTCTTTGGTGAGATCTGCCTCAGATAGAAAAAGAAAACAGAAATATGTTTTCTCATGTTGAGTCATTAATGATGCACCTTAGAGCCTGGAAAAACACAATATGCTGTATCATGTAATCAGATCACTGTGTTTTCCTTCTTTCTTTCTGTTTTTAATTTTGAAACAGAATTTCTCTGTATTACTTTGGACTCTGTCTGGAAAATCACTCTGTAGAGCAAGCTGGCCTCAAACTCACAGAGATCCACCTGCCTCTGACTCACAAGTGCACATATTAAAGGTGTGTAGCACCAACAACCAGTCAGATCACTGTATTTTCATGGTTAGAAAAGTGATTATAAAACAGGTGCTGCTGACAGTAGCAATTAATCCCAGCATTTGTGAAGCAGAGGGAGTTCATTACCTGACTGGCCAACTCAGGGAGTTAAAGGATAGCTGGGATTAAAAAGAGAAAACATCTCCCCAGGGGGTGGGGATGAAGGTAAGAAATGAAAAGATTTACAATATATGATAAAATTAGAAAGCATTTTTTGAATAATTACTATAACTCATCTATATCAGAAAAATCTCCAAAAGAGTCTTTTTCTCCTTGGTCCAAAATAAGCACTCTGTTCATGGACACATAACCAAATTGTTAATTTTGGTTCTTCTGTTTGCTGAAATTGAGACCTGAACAGAGGGTGTTGATCTGCATGCCCAAGCTCATCATGTAGAACAGGCTGTACTAGATCTCAAGCATTCCACCCATCTGAGTCTCCCAAGTACTAGGATTAAATGTGTGTAACAAAACAACTGTTGAAGCTTGTGGTGATATTTTGTGTATATCCTAACAAATTGAGCTTGGCTGAAAATCAGACTTGGGAGTTAGCAACTAGTAATCCATAGGGCTCAGGCACTGGAGGCCCACACCTTTAATCCCAACCCATGGGATTTGGAAACAAGAGGACAGCAGTTCAAGGTCACCTCAGGTTCCCAGACATTTCACAAGTCTCAAAAGGAATTAGATCTCACAACATTAATACTAGTACTTGGGAGTCAAACACCTTTAATCCCAGAACTAGGAGGGTGGAGACAGGAATTAATTTGGCTGGGCAGAGAGAGGTATGTCTCACCCTTTTTGCCTGAGGATTCAGTAGAGGTAAGAAGACTTCCTAATCGTTGGATCTTTTACTTCTCTGATTTTTTCACCCTTTACATAAATATGTCTATGATTTTATTAAGACTCTTTAGAATTCTGGTGACAAAACATGTTGTGTTCTATTTTGTGATGTGTTGACACCCAGTCATGTTAATGTGGTACTTCCCACAGGAGGAGGGTCAATGCCTGCAGCCTGCTCAAAGGGATTTGTACTGAGAATGGATGCTGCCCAATTTCAGCAGTCTGCTTTCTGTGGGTGAGAACAGTTTGCTTGCAGTCTACCTTGCTCCTTCTCATTGATTCCTGGGAAATTACTTGTTAAGTTTAATTCCTTTTGGCAGATTAAAGATATTTATCATATTTGGTCCATGATAAATTCAATAATTCATTATTTGTGCTTTTGTGATCCCAATCATTCAGTTCCATTTCTGCTGTTGGGCTTTGTCTGGGAAGTGTTTTGAAGTGGCATTCAAGTTACACTCCCTGAAAATGATTTCTAGGTACTTTCAGTGCTACAACATGCATGACAATGGGGAATCATTTGGAGAATCCTGTATCATTATACACTGAGTACAGTTCTGATTTGAGAATACAGGTGTTTCCTGAATGATCTTTTAATCTCATCTGTGGAGCTAAACAAAGAATATTGGAAAGTGCAGAGGAAGGAGATGGTAGCTATGGATTTGGTGGGACACAATTCATTTTTGCGACATTCTGTTTCACTAGAAATAATTCTATAGATTTCCACTGAGAAAGAACTAAAAATTATCCTGCTATGGATATAAGAAGACTTTCTACATAAAATTAATACTAGCAGGAAAATCAATTTTATATGAATATGCACGTGAGGCTTGCATATTGGTTTTAGGTTCTCCTCCAAGTTACATCATTTGTTAACCCTCAGAAATAGACTACATTTCCAGCACCAGACATGATTTTCCTATTGTTGAGAAGGCATTAAGTCCAATTAGAAGTTAGTAGCCTGAAGAGTTTTAGAATTCGCAAAGACTACTGTGACCGACAGTATCAAAACAGGATGCTGTGGGTGGTTTTATAGAAAATCCATGTCTCTTGTCTGGAGCGTCATGAGATGAGACAGGAAATTATCCTTTACACTCTAACTGGATATGCTTTCAGACACACACACACACACACACACACACACACACACACACACACACACATATATATATATATATATATGTATATGCTTATTTGTAGATGATAATAGTTAGAATCCTCAGGACTTTTCCAGACATCCTTACTGTATTTTATTGTCTTCTACTGTTTTTATGCCATGCAGGAAAACATAAACACACACACACACACACACACACAAACACACACTCATACACACACACACACATCCATATACCATCTCCCAATATTTTAAATCACTTTTTCCTAATTTTCTTCTGCCCATTATTCACTCACACCCTACAGGAGTCTTCTTTTATACAGACACATTCTCTGTGAGTGTTTGTGCATGTAATCCTCAAACACTGCCCAGTCTTACCTCCTACCTTTTTACTTCCTTTGTCTACAATTCCAACTTATCACTCCCCTTATGTCTCTATCAGTTTTGTGATAGACTTTTTCTCTAGGTAATAATACAGTTGATACTGATTTTCTCTTCAAGCTTTAAATGTGATTCCAGGCTCTCCTGGATTTGTAATCATTGTCTAGACACCAGATCATGTTCTGTTACATGGTTGTTTTCAGGTGATTGGCTTTGTTCTTAATGGCATTCAGTATTAATGATTTACTTTTTTGTGTTGACCCCTTTTATGAAAGACAGCAAGACATCTATCCAGTCATTGTTCCTGAAAGGGAAACTTAAGGAAGATAAACAGAAAGAAATGGCTGACTCTCTAGGAACCATGTACCAGGTCAATGTTCATGTCCACTTTATTAGATATTATATGTACAGATGTTGCATGCATTTAACATTTTCCTGTTGATAATATTTTAATTTTTTTAGGAAAATTGTTACACAGAAACAACAAGACACATACACTGAAATTAACCAGACCTAAATACTGTACAAATCAATATCTGTGTGTATGTATATGTATATACATATTCATATGTATGTATGCATGTAAGTATGTATGTATAAGAAACTTAATCATCCTCAAAAGGAAGTAAAGGACAACAGGAATGTAATGATAAAATTGAACAGATCCAAATGCCAATAAACAGTCTAAGGTTTTCTAAGCATGCCTAGGAAGAGAATCTTCTCTGCTGCAGTTACAGAGCTAGAGTTGTAGGACATCAAACTGAAACTCACACTATGTGGAGGGCTGAGCTACAGTGAAAATTCAAATCTGAGCCTCAGAGTTTGTCAGCTGCTAAAGGAAGGGTATTGGTAAAGAGTGGGATTCTATAACTTGGGATGGGATTGGAGGAACCAAGTTATTGTGACAATTTTGAACCATCAGATGATCAAGGGTATATTTCACATGAGGAATTAATACTCTCAATGTGACCCACCGAAATACTGTTATTATCACTCATTTCTACTGTCTTTTAAAACAATAGTGACATTCTCTGAAAAGATGTCAGGCAAGATAATGTCAGTGTCCCTCAAGCCCATCTATAGTTGCTTCTAGACACCGAGATGCAATGCAAAGTAGGCATCTAGAGCATAGGTAGAAAATGTAGTTCATGAGGAAGTGTGCTATACCTTTTAGGAACATTTTGATTTTGCTAGAATTTTTTCAAACAGAAGTCTGGGGAGTGTTGTAGTAATGCATTTTAAGGGTGTGGGATAATTGTGGAAGGAATATAATACTTGGTCAGGCTGAGTTAACTGATCCGGGCCTTCTGAGTGAAGGTTATAGGTTTAATATGGAAGCTCACACAGTTACAAATGTGTGAAAAATTATTTTCACTGTTTGTCTGGATCATTTATAAAAAGATAGCGTACTGGAAAGTAGTTTTTGGTGCATGATATCTTTTGGCTTACTGTTGCTGAAGGGATTTTAAGGCTCACGGAAATTTCAGTATTTATGTGTGATTGCTGTGTAAAACCCAATCCTATAAGACACAAAATTGTGCAGGGCACCAGCACATTTGAAATTATTGTTGTGACTCTTGTCCTTGAGCCACGCATTAGAGTTAGAGATTCTGCTGCTCAGGAGGATGAATACAATGCACTAAGTTTAAGTGGGATCTGGGGTAGCAAGGAACAGGTAGCAGCATTGAACTAACAGACAGAAGGGGAACATAGTTTTCATAATGGTCAACTTAGACATGACAGTTCTCATAATGGCATAACTTGTCATGGTCAGCCCTGACAAGATGAATTTTATACTGATATGATTCATGTGGTCTTTCCAAGCATGAAATAAATAAGAATGACATGGCACAGATGTTTGCTGTTTATGAGAAAAAAACTAAAATGAAAGAAAGCCTGCATAGTCTCATGGTAAAAGGCAACATTGGACAGTTTCCAGACTTGAGACAGTTTGTAGACCCTGAAGTGTTTGAATGAATGGATGGCCAAGTTACCTAAAGGAAGGATCCTATTAAGACACCTAAAAGTTTTCAGTTATCCTTTCTCCAGTTTTTTGTCAGAGATACCTACAGCCTTTTTCAAGGGTAACTGGGCATCAGGGGTAGGAAACAATGAGTCTTTCAAAGATCTGTTGAATACTGGTTCTGATTTGGTACTCATTCCATGGGAACCCAAGAATTGTTGCTGCCCTCCAGTTAAAGCAGGGTCTTATGGAACCCAGGAGATTAATATAGTTTTGGCTGAATTCTGATTCATAGTATGTCTGGTGTGATCCAGAATCATCCTATGCTTTTTTCCCATCCACCATGGCAAATCCATTGTTCTTTTATTTGTTCAGCTCTGGTTGAGGAGACCATTGATGAGATTGTATAAACATTGCTTTTTTTATTAATATTTTTTTATTTTCCATTTTAAATTTAGATAAGAAACAAGGTTGCTTCACAAGTCAGTACGAGGTCCCTCTCCCTTCCCTCCCCTCCTCCCGTGCCCTCCCCCATCTCCCCCCGTTATCCCCTCATTCCCCCAGGGAGGGTGAGGCCCTCCATGGGGGTGTCCATAGTCTGTCATTTCATATAGGGCAGGGCCTAGACCCTTCCCCAAGAGTTCAGGGTGAGAGTGCACCTCACATTGTTCTATGGGAGTCCAGAGACCGTGTGTATACTTGGGATGGGTACTGATCTGCTGTCCAAGGCTCAGTAGATTACCTAGGCCTCCTCACTGACACCCAGATTCAGGGCGTCTTGATCAGTCCCATGCTGGATTCCCAGGCTGATGCCTGGGATTCAAGAGTTAACCTTTGTCTGGTCAGCTGTTTCTGGGGGTTCAACCAGCCCAGTCTTAATCCCTTTGATCATCAGTCCTCCCTCTCTGATACTGGCTTTCTTGAGTTCAGCTCAGTACTTAACCAGCCAGTAAATGAAGTTTCTGTTTCCCAGACTCTCTGGCCATAGGATTGTAGGCTGGCACTCCCCAGATCTATGACTAAAATCCATATATGAGAGAGTACATGCCATATTTCTCTTTTTGTGACTGGGTTACCTCACTCAGGATGGTTTCTTCTAGTGTCATCCATTTGCCTGCGAATCTCATGATTCCATTATTTTTTTCTGCTGAATAGTACTCCATTGTGTAGATGTACCACATTTTCTCTATCCACTCTTCGGGTGAGGGACATCTAGGTTGCTTCCAAGTTCTGGCTATTACAAATAAAGCTGCTATGAACATAGTGGAACAGACATCTTTGTTATATGAATGGGCATCTTTTGGATATATGCCTAAGAGTGCAGTTGCTGGGTCTTGTGGTAGGTTTATTCCCATTTTTCTGAGGAATCTCCATACTGCTTTCCAAAGTGGCTGAACCAGTTGGCACTCCCACCAGCAATGGAGGAGTGTCCCCCTTTCACCGCATCCTCTCCAGCATAAATTGTCATTGGTGTTTTTGATTTTAGCCATTCTGACAGGAGTGAGATGGTATCTCAGAGTTGCTTTGATTTGCATTTCCCGGATGGCTAAGGACGTTGAGCACTTTCTCAAGTGCCTCTCAGCCATTTTAGACTCCTCTATTGAAAACTCTCTATTTAGTTCTGCAGCCCACTTTTTAATTGGGTCCTTTGCTGTTTTGGAGACTTGCTTCTTGAGTTCTTTGTAAATTTTGGAGATCAACCCTCTGTGGGCTGCCTTTTTGTCTTGCTGACTGTGTCCTTTGCCTTACAGAAGCTTCTCAGTTTCAGTAGGTCCCATTTATTAATTGTTGATCTCACTGTCTGTGCTACTGGTGTTATGTTCAGGAAGCTGTCTCCTGTACCAATTCGTTCAAGGGTACCACCCACTTTCTCTTCTAAGAGGTTCAGTGTGGCTGGATTTATGTTGAGGTCTTTGATCCATTTGGACTTAAGTTTTGTGCATGGCGATAAACATGGATCGATCCGCATTCTTCTACATGCCAGTCTCCAATTATGCCAGCACCATTTTTTGAAGATGCTTTCTTTATTCCATTGTATATTTTTAGATTCTTTGTCAAAGATCAGATGTTCGTACGTGTATGGGTTAATACCCGGATTTTCAATTCGATTCCATTGGTCTTCCTGTCTATTTTTGTGCCAATACGAAGCTGTTTTCAGGACTATAGCTCTATAATAGAGCTTGAGGTCAGGGATAGTGATGCCTCCGGACGTTGCCTTGTTGAACAGGGTTGTTTTGGCTATCCTGGGTCTTTTGTTTTTCCATACAAAATTGATTATTGTTCTTTCAAGGTCTGTGAAGAATTGTGCTGGGATTTTAATGGGGATAGCATTGAATCTGTAGATTGCTTTTGGCAGGATTGCCATTTTTACTACATTGATCCTACCTATCCAAGAGCATGGGAGATCTTTCCATTTTCTGAGAGCTTCTTTAATTTCTTTCTTTAAAGATTCAAAGTTCTTACGATACAGGACTTTCACTTGTTTGGTTAGCGTTACCCCAAGGTATTTTATGTTGTTTGTGGCAATTGTAAAGGGTGATGTTTCTCTGATTTCTCTTTCAGCCCTTTTATCATCTGTATATAGTAGGGCTACTGACTTTCTTGAGTTGATCTTGTAACCTGCCGCTTTGCTGAAGGTGTTAATCAGCTGTAAGAGTTCCCTGGTAGAGTTCTTTGGGTCATTGATGTAAACTATCATATCGTCTGCAAACAGTGAAAGTTTGACTTCTTCCTTCCCGATTTGTATCCCCTTGATCCCCCTTTGTTGTCGTATGGCAATAGCTAGAACTTCAAGTACCATGTTGAAAAGGTATGGAGAGAGTGGACAGCCTTGTTTTGTTCCTGATTTTAGAGGAATTGCGTTGAGTTTCTGTCCATTTAGTTTGATGTTGGCTGTTGGTTTACTGTATATGGCTTTTATTATGTTTAAGTATGTCCCTGTTATCCCAGATCTCTCCAAGACCTTTATCATGAAGGGGTGTTGGATTTTGTCAAAGGCTTTTTCAGCATCAAGTGAGATGATCATGTGATTTTTGTTTTTCAGCTTGTGTATATGGTGGATTACGTTGATGGATTTTCGTATGTTGAACCATCCCTGCATCCCTGGGATGAAACCTACTTGATCGTGGTGAATGATTGTTTTGATGTGTTCTTGGATCCGATTTGCCAGTATTTTATTGAGTATTTTTGCATCAATGTTCATGAGGGATATTGGTCTGAAGTTCTCTTTCTTGGTTGTATCTTTGTGTGGCTTGGGGATCAAGGTTATTGACGCCTCATAGAAAGTGTTTGGCAAAGACCCTTCTGCTTCTATTGTGTGGAACACTTTGAGAAGAATTGGTGTAAGCTGTTCTTTGAATTCGTGGTAGAATTCTGCACTGAGGCCATCTGGACCTGGACTTTTTTTGGTTGGGAGACTTTTGATGACAGCTTCTATTTCCATAGGGGTTATAGGTCTATTTAAATTGCTTATCTGTTCTTGATTTAGTTTTGGCAAATAATAGTTGTCCAGGAAGTCTTCAATTTCCTTTAAATTTTCGAATTTTGTGGAGTACAGGTTTTCAAAGTATGATCTAATGATTCTCTGGATTTCCTCAGAGTCTGTTGTTATGTCCCCCTTTTCATTTCTGATTTTGTTAATTTGCTTGTTCACTCTCTGCTGTTTGGTAAGTTTGGACAAAGGTTTGTCTATCTTGTTGATTTTCTCAAAGAACCAACTCTTCGTTGCATTGATTCTTTGTATTGTTTTCCTGGTTTCTACTTTGTTGATTTCAGCCCTCAATTTGATTATTTCCTGCCGTCTACTCCTCCTGGGGGAGTTTGCTTCTTTGTGTTCTAGAGCTTTTAGCTGTGATGTTAATTCTCTGGTATAACTGTTCTCTTGTTTCTTCATGTGAGCATTTAGTGCTTTGAACTTCCCCATATCACTGCTTTCAAAGTGTCCAATAGGTTTGGGTATGTTATGTCTTCATTCTCATTGAATTCGAGGAAGTCTTTAATTTCATTTTTTATTTCCTCTTTGACCCAGGGATGGTGCAATTGAGCATTATTCAATTTCCATGAGTTTGTAGGTTTTCTGCAATTTGTGTTGTTGTTGAATTCTAATTTTAAGGCATGGTGGTCTGATAAGATGCATGGAGTTATTCCAATTTTTTGTAGCTGCTGAGGTTTGATATGTTGCCAAGTATGTGGTCGATTTTTGAGAAGGTTCCATGTGGTGGTGAGAAGAAGGTATATTCTTTTTTATGTGGATGAAATGTTCTATAGATATCTGTTAATCCCAGTTGGGTCATTACTTCTATTAGACCCTTTGCTTCTTTGTTGAGTTTCTGTCTGGTATTCTTGTCTAGTGGTGAGAGTGGTGTGTTGAAATCTCCCACTATAACTGTATGGGGCTTTAGATGAGATTTAAGTTCTAATAATGTTTCTTTTAAGAATGTGGATGCCTTTGTATTGGGAGCATAGATGTTCAGGATAGACACTTCATCTTGGTGGGTTTCACCTGTGATGAGTATGTAATGACCTCCTTCATCACTTTTGATTGATTTTATTTTAAAGTCTAGTTTGTTAGATATTAGGATTGCTACCCCTGCTTGTTTCTTGGGTCCATTTGATTGAAAAATTTTTCCCAACCTTTAACTCTCAAGTAATGTCTGTCTTTGAGGGTGAGGTGTGTTTCTTGTATGCAGCAGAAGGAAGGGTTCTGACTTCGAATCCATTCTGCTAGTCTGTGTCTTTTTATGGGTGAGTTAAGGCCGTTAATATTGAGGGATATTAATGACCATTGATTGCTCATCCTTCTTCGATTTGCGATGGTTGTTGTTGTTGGAATTATGGGTGGAATTTCACCCCTTTGTTCTTTTGGCTGTTGGTAGAGAGGGATTCTCTAATGCTTATGTTTTTCTGGTTGTAGTTAGCTTCCTTGGGTTGGAGTTTTCCTTCCAATATTTTCTGTAGGGCTGGGTTAGTGGACACATATTGGTTGAATCTAGTTTTGTCATGGAATATCTTGTTTTCTCCGTCTATAGTGATTGAGAGCTTTGCCGGGTATAGTAGTCTGGGCTGGCATCCATGGTCTCTTATTGTAGGTAGAATATCTATCCAGCACCTTCTGGCTTTCAGAGTTTCCATGGAGAAATCAGGTGTAATTCTGATAGGTCTGCCTTTATATGTTACTTGACCTTTTTCCTTAGCTGCTCTTAATATTCTTTCTTTATTCTGTATGTTTGGGGTCTTGATTATTATGTGGCGAGGGGATTTTTTTGTGGTCCACTCTATTTGGTGTTCTGTAGGCTTCTTGTACCTTCATTGGCATGTCTTTCTTAAGGTTGGGAACGTTTTCTTCTATGATTTTGTTGAATATGCCTTCTGCCCCTTTGAGGTGGATTTCTTCTCCTTCTTCTATACCTATTATTCTTAGGTTTGGTCTTTTCATGGTGTCCCATAATTCCTGGATGTTTTGTGTTAAGGATTTGTTGGATTTAAGGTTTTCTTTGGTTGATAAATCCATTTCTCCTAATGTATCTTCAACACTTGAGATTCTCTCTTCCATCTCTTCTATTCTGTTGGTAATGCTTGTATTGGTAGTGCCTGACTGTTTGTCCAGCTTTTCTATTTTCTGCCTTTCTTCAGATTGTGTTTTTTTTAGTGTCTCTATTTCAGTTTTCAACCCTTGCAGCGTTTGCATTGCTTCTTGCAATTTTCTGTTTATCTGTTCGTCCGTTTGTTGCCTTTTATGAATTTTTTGGTTTGTTCTTTCTTCCATTTCTTGCATTTTTTGGTTTGCTTTTTGTTCCATTTCTTGGATTTTGTGCTTTGTTTCTTCTCCCATTTCCTGCCTTTTTTGGTTTGTTTCTTCCTCCATTTTTTTCATTTTTTGCTTTGTTTTTTCTACCATTTCTTGCATTTTTTGCTTTGTTTCTTCTTCCATTTCCTGCCTTTTTTGGTATGTTTCTTCTTCTAATTCTTGCATTTTTTGCTTTGCTTTTTCTTCCATTTCTTGCATTTTTTGCTTCATTTCTTATTCCATTTCGTGCCTTTTTTGGTTTGTTTTTTCTTCCAATTCTTGCATTTTTTGGTTTGTTTTTTCTTCCATTTCTTGCATTTTTTGGTTTGTTTTTTCTTCCATTTCTTTGAGGGATTTTCCAATATCCTCTTTTAGGGCCTCTATCATTTTCATGAAAGTGCTTTTAAGGTCGTTTTCTTCTGCTTCCTTCGCGTTGGAATATTGGGATCTTGCTGGTGTGGAGTCTCTAGAATCTGGCGGTGTCATATTTGTTTTTCTGTTGCTGACTGTGTTTTTGTATTGTCTCTTTCCCATCTCTTCTTCTAGTGGGTGCAGAAAGAGCCCCTTCCTGGTCTGGGGATCAGAGTTCCCTTTTGGTGGGTGCTAGTAAGTCCAGTAATCTGGTGGTTCTTCTATACCTTGTCCAAATGCTGGTCCGTGGGTAGAGAAGAAGAACAGGAATCTGGGGCGCTTAGCCTCCTACCTGGTCCCCTGGATCCTATGCTGGGTCCTGTTGTACCTGATCCAGAACAGCTACTCTCCTGGTCTCCCTGGCTCCTGTAGTTTCCTGGTCTCTTTGGTGGGAGAGAAGATCTGGAGTCTGGGGTGCTTGGCTCCCGCCGGGATTGGGAGCTCTGTGCAGTTCCCAGGCGATCTGCAGGCTCTGGAACACAGGCCGGGAAGCTGGCCTGTTTACCTGAAGCTCCCGCCGGGATTGGGAGCTCTGTGCAGTTCCCAGGCGATCTGCAGGCTCTGGAACACAGGCCGGGAAGCTGGCCTGTTTACCTGAAGCTCCCGCCGGGATTGGGAGCTCTGTGCAGTTCCCAGGCGATCTGCAGGCTCTGGAACACAGGCCAGGAAGCCGGCCTGTTTACCTCTAAACATTGCTTTTGTCATTAATAGTGTTGACCGTTATTCTTCCTTGCTAAACTGAAATCATCCGCAATGAATGAACATCCAGAAATTGAGAGATACCTGAAAGATATTAGGTTTGCCAGTTTCAAAGTGAGTTATTGTTAAGAGAAGCTTTTTTCTTTGAGAGAAGCTTTCCTGCCCGCCTGGCTCAAGATCCGCATCAGTCCCAAATAAACACACAGGTGGCTATATTAATTATGAAGCTGTTAGCCTTGCTTGTTTCTTACTGGCTAGCTCTGACTTAAGTAATTACCCCATAATTGTTAATCTAAGTATGTCTCTTACCAGAGAGGTTTCCGGGCTTCCTAATCCCAATGGCGTTACATCTCGAACTCTCTTGTGTTTCTCCTTTCCAGAATCCTCCTGGACTCCTAGCCCCACCTATCTAGATTCCTATTGGCCAGCAGTAATTTATTGACATATACACAGGACTTCCCCAACATCTCCTCTTTTCTGTTTAAACAAAAAGAAAGGTCTTAACTTTAACATAGTCAAATTATATATGACAGAACAGTTATCAAGTAAGAACATAGTTACAATATTTTAGCAAGATTTAAAGAAAATATCATCCATCCCATCCTTGTGAGTCCAAAGTTCTATATGTATCTTTTATCATAACTAAGGAAAACTATAATTATAACTATCTTCAACTCCATCAAAGACCACAGAAGGATAATATATAAACACTAGGATTGACAGAGACATCTTACTGCCTGGACAGTCACCTGAAGTTCCCCTGTAACGTTGGGGCATCCATCTTCAGCCCATAGGCCACGATGTATCCAGAAGATTTCTCAGTCAAGCAGGAAATTTCAAAACTGTCCATCTGCATCAGCAGTCTGTTAGTCATTTTTCTGTGTCCTGCAGAATATCCCGTAGACTCTTCCATGAAGCAGGAACCCTGTAAGACAGAGTTCAGCAGTCACTTTCCTGTGGGTCCTGCATGTCCAGATTATACAGCAACAGTCAGTCTAGGCAAGAGCACTTTCTTGCCCAAATGGCTAATCTTGCCATGTTGAAAGCAAACTCCATAACGAGTTTCTTCGATGCCCATTTTCCTCTCAGACATAATCGGTGCTGCCAAGAGCAGACATTTCTCATTGTCAAGAAAAACCCTAAACCATTTTAAATGCCATTTTCTGAAGGTCTTTGAGAGGTTTGAAGACTGTTTATCTATCTCAAATATATTTCTGTATATCTAGAAAACCTAACTTACCTAACTATAAATTCTATTATAAGTAACTATCTATAGTCTGTATTCAATTATGTATTACATTTTGAAAGATCAGTATAAGCACAATACTTAATCAAGAGGAGAAATATAAGCATCACAAAATTGACCTTGAATTTGTATCAATAAATGAAAAACAATGCCCATACCATAATTCCCTTTTTTACCATTAACAAGAGATCGGCTGTGATCATTAGCCAATTATAAACAACCCCATTTAAATGAAAACAAATATTTATAAACAAGATGGGAATTAGGACGTCGCTCATTCCAAACTGCTTCGTGCTGGAAGGGGGCGCTGTTCATACCATGGGGATCCTGACATAACTCAGAAACCTGTATAAGTCCGTATTTTCGGGGTCTGTAAAACTGCATCATCTTAGCTGTCTCAATAGTTGGAACACCTGGTCCACTGCTTCCGGGGGTCTTGGTTTATGAAACCACAGAAGCCTGGAAGGAATCCTCAGCTTTTCATTTTCTGTGGAAACATAAACTAAAACACCTTTTCTGAGTAACATATCCTTATACTTTTTTTATTTTTTATTTTTTTAATTTTATTTCCAGTTTAAATTTAGATAAGAAACAAGGTTGCTTCACAAGTCAGTTCCAGGTCCCTCTCCCATTCCCTCCCTTCCTCCTGTGCCCTCCCCCCCTCGTTATCCCCTCATTTCCCCAGGGAGGGTGAGGCCCTCCATGGGGGTGTGCATAATCTGTCATTTCACATAGGGCAGGGCCTATACCCTTCCCCAAGAGTTCAGGGTGAGAGTGCACCTCACATTGTTCTATGGGAGTCCAAGGTCCGTGTGTATACTTGGGATGGGTACTGATCTGCTGCCCAAGGCTCAATAGATTCCCTAGGCCTCTTCACTACATCTCGAACTCTCTTGTGTTTCTCCTTTCCAGAATCCTCCTGGACTCCTAGCCCCACCTATCTAGATTCCTATTGGCCAGCAGTAATTTATTGACATATACACAGGACTTCCCCAACAAGTTATTCCACTTCTTGTTTGAAACTGATATAGTAAGACATATGCCCTTAATTCATACTGTTAAACTAAAGGGCACACACCTTTGATGAGGATGGAGAGGTTGGAGCCACACCTTGTGCTAGAAGATTATATAAGGACAGGAAAATAGGAATACTTTGCTCACTTCCTGTTTTTAATTCATTTCCTTGCTAATACATACATTCATAGGAATAGGAGCCTATTTCTTTGGGATGTAGAATATACAAAAGCACATCTGAGACAATCAGCCTTGTGGATAAAGAAACTACTGTGTTTATTTGTGGACTCTCTGTTACAATCCACCATTGCCATTGTTGGATTAGCTGGACATTATCTTGTGATTAATTCAATAAATCACCATATATATATGTATATATATGTGTGTGTGTGTGTGTGTGTGTGTGTGTGTGTGTGTGTGTATTTCTGTTATACTAAAGAATGTTGACAAATGTAATAGGAGGCACAACAAATTCCTAATCTTCAGCTTCATTTAACCTTTATACCCCTCTTCAAAGGTGATGCTTGAGCCTCATATGCATGAGTGTTTTACAGATGAATCCACTTGGCTCAGACTTCATAACTCTTCAATTTGATTAGTTATGGATGTTTTTAGAGGTTTCTGTTGCCAAAAGACATTTCATATTGAGGAGTAAAAACTAAGATCATTAGATGGCAAAAAGAAAATTACTTAGCTATCTGTAAGGGATTATGATGGTTTAGTAAAGTGGCCCATGTGTATTGACAAAAAGATTCATGTTTTTACCTTTACCAGTAGGTAGCTAGATTTCCAGTAACACCATTTGTTTCTCTTTTGTCAAGTTGGTCTTAAGTCCACTGAGTGAGGTGTTGGTTGATGTTGTATGATATTTTGCTTGTCTTCTGACAAGTAAATCTTGCTGAGGGTTCAGATGGCAAAGCTAGGCACTAGAGAACCAAAGAGGTCAGGCTATGGTGGCACATACCTTTAGTCCCAGCAATTCAGAGGATGAAGCAGGGAAATCAGGAGTTCAGAACCTATCTGGGTGGCAAGACATTGAATCAGTCTAAAAGAGAAACAGACAAAGCAATGGAAGGGGTTGCCCCCAACTTTAATCCTGGTGCTTGGGAAGAGGAAACAAAAGATTGGGAGTTCAAGGACACCTTGAATTTCACAAGATTGAAACAGTGGGAAAGGGAAACAGCATTCCAGTGCTTTTTCAAGCCTTTACTCCCAGCATTGGGAAGGTGGAGACAAGATTACAAGGTGGGTAGAGACAGGAAATAAGTCCATTGAATCTGATGATTTGTAGAGACAGGATCTCCTCCATTCAGTGTGAGGATTCAGAGAGATAAGGATGCTCTAGTGGCTGCTCTCCTTCCCTGATCACTCAGTTTTCACCCTCAATATCTGCTTCTGTACTTTTCTTAATAAGACTAACTAGGGTGGTGCTTCAGGTGACCAGAAAATTTTTCTTTGCCACTCTTATATTCTTTAAGGCCAGGATGACAGTTGACCTGGTTTACAGGCATTATAGTTTCTTGTTTGGCTCCCTCCTTTGGAAGGTAGCTTGGTGCTTCTTGTACCATTAAAGCTATTCCCCATGGAGCAGTTTACCTTGTTTTGAGACAATTTCTCTGTGAATTTCAACTTTCCTAGATCTTAAACTCAAGAGTTACTCAGTCCATGCCTCCTGAGTACTGTGCTAAAAACTATCATTTACCTGATGAATCATACTTAACTCTGTTTTTATTTTTGTATTAGGTTCTCTGTAGTCATAAATAACCTGGAACTCACACTGGAGAGCAGGATTTTTGACAAATCATAGAGATATATGTGCCTCTCCATCCTGATACCTGAAACTAAAGAGATGTATACTACTCACAGCCCTGTATCATGTCTTGGCAATCACACAAAAGAACTGCACAGGCTACATATCACAAATTTGTGATCACCTGAATCTCTTGTTTTTTGACATTAAAAACTTACATTACACTAACTGAAAACTTTAATTTTAATGGATGAATATAACTCACCAAATACAACATCATAAAATACTTAAACAAAACATTGCTAGTAATGTAAATGAACCAGGTGTGAAATGCCATCTTTCCGCAGCACCATGATCAGCTTCACAGAATTCTGTCAGAACTCCAGAGAAAAACTAACAAAAAAGTTACTTCAATTATTTCTTGACATCTGGGTGGTGCTGGCACAAGCCTTCAATCCCAGTACTCAGGAGTGAGAACAAGCCTGGTGGTCAGAGTTACACAGCAGTCAATACTACAGAGTGAAACTCTTTATCAAAACAAAACCACCTGAAACAAACAAACACATAAAACTAATTGACTCACACATAAAAGAGGAATCCAAGTATCTGTTAGTTACACCTGATATTAAGCAAGATAACCAGCAGGGTCAGGTGGCATATTTCTTTATTCTCAACACACTAGAAAAGAGGTAGGTGAATATCTGTGGGTTTGAGGTCATCATTTTCTATAAAGGGAGTGCCACTGCAATCAGCCTAATTCTCAGACAAAAACACACTTTAAAGAAAGAAAATAAACAGGTTTATAAAGCAAACAGAGAAAATACAGATTGATATGGTCACATAAAGAAATTCGGAGCAGGGCAGGATGGCGTAAGCCATCATTACCAGCAGGTCCAATGCAACCGTAAAAAGACCTTTGGTATTTTTGGCCAGCTGATTCTACAAAGCATCTTGCAGAACAGCCAGTGTTACACAGAAAAATGATCATTCAAAAAATCGGTTTTTTCCATTAAAAACTATTTCACACAAATATATTTATATACATACACAGTGATAGTGAGTTTGTATATGCATACCGTAAACACTGTCCACACTCACCTCCTACCTCTCTACTACCCTAGTCCAAATTTCCAACCAATCTCTCTCTTATTTTCCTGTTTACTCATTTTTAGAAGCCACTGAGATTAGCCAGTGCCATGTGTGACACTGTGGCTTTGGAACTATGTGTTGGAATCTGGTGTGATCAACAAGGGAGTACACTTAAGGCATTGAGTCTTCTCCTAATATCCATCCATAGGCAACATTACAGAGGGAATCTGTATGACCCTGTCAGCCTGTCCTTTAGTAGACTGATTGTAGTTTAGTGTGAGTTTGGTGAATGTAAGTGCAGAAGCCTTTGGTTAGTGATTAAGCTATTAGTATGGGGTCTAGAGAAAGGCATATCTAAGCCATTTTTTAAAAATTTACAATAGAAACTGGTTTGCTTCACGTGTGAATTCCAGGTCCCTCTCCCTCTTCTATTTTAAAGTCCCCCCATTAATCCCCCAATCCTCAAATCCCCCAACCCACACTCATTTCTAGAGGGAGGCTGAGGCCCTTAATGGGGTTTACCCATAGTCTGTCATTACATATAAGGCATGGCATAGGCCCTCTCCCAAGGGTTCAGGATGAGAGAGCATCTCTCATTGTGGGGTTGGGCGCCCAAAGTCCATTTGTATGCCAGGGATAAATATTGATCTACTACCCAAGGCCCCATATATTGCCTAGGCCTCCTCACTGACCCCCACATTCAGGGGGTCTGGATCAGTCCCATGCTGAATTCCTAGCCCTCAGTCTTGGGTTCAAGAGCTTCCCCTTGTTCAGATCAGCTGATTATGTGGGTTAAACAAGCCCAGTCTTGACCCCTATGCTCATCAATCCTCACTCTCTGTCACTGGGTTCCTTGGAAACACTGAGCTTAACTCAAGCAATCTTACAAAGGGGCTGGCCACTGACTTCATTTTTGTTCCTTAGATTAGAAACCAGACTGCTTCTCATGTCAATCCCAGCTCCCTTTCCATCCCCTCCTCCCCTACCCCCAATAAACCCTCAAATCCCAACCAAACCCCTTACCCCACAGAGAGAGTAAGGGCCTCCATATATGATCTCCAATATCTGTCTTATCATCCAGGGCAGGGCCTAGGCCCTCCCCGAAGTGTCCAGGCTGAGAGAACATGCCTCTATGTGGAATGTGTTCCCAAAGTCCATTTGTTTGCCAGGGATAAATACTGATCTGCTACTCAAGGCCCCAAAGATAGATGAGGCCTCCTCATGGACATGCAAATTTAGGGCATCTGGATAAATCCCATGATGGTCCCTGATGTTCCCCTTGTTCAGGTCAGCTGTTTCTGTAGGTTTCACCAGCCCATTCTTGACCCCTTTGCTCATCACTCCTCCCTTTGCAACTGGGTTCCTGGAGTTTGTTCAGTGTTTAGCTGTGGTTGTCTGCTTCTGCATTTATCAGCCACTGGATGAAGACTTTGGGATGACATAAAAGTTAGTTGTCAATCTCATTATATGGAAAAGGCATTTATGGTAGCCTCTCCAACATTCCTTTGATTGCCAAGTGGTATCATCCTTGTAGATGCCTGGAAATCTCACTAGTGCCACATCTCTCCTCAAAATTGCAATGACTCCCTCTATGGTATCTCTCATCCTGCTCACTATTCTATCCCGGACTCAACGTTCCTGCTACCACATGTCTCTCAGAGACCACTGACCTCTTCAGACACCTGTTTCTTCTTGAAATCCAAGTTCCTGAAATGTCACTTCAAAAGCAATTAGTGAAATATTTGGTTTTGGATTCTCAGGTTTCTGATAGTGTTTGAATGATGACGACTAAATTTAGTGTGGTATTGTTTGGTGTAATCTGAAGCCAGAGAAGGTGTAGTCCCATTGAAGTTAGGTTGCCTGATTTTATCTGAAGTGCTCAGACTCACTGCAGATGATGGAAAAAGGAATATTTGTATTTATGTGTTAATGTTTCCAAACAGCACTCTTTGCTTTGGTAGAAAGATCAAAGCTCTTGAAGATTATACTCATACACACTCACTTCCATGTTAAACCACATAAAAACAGGGACTTGGCATTCCAAATCTCTAAATATAATTGAATCCAAAATAGAGGTTTAGTGAGTTACGAAGGCAGGGTTGTACACAGTTCTTGGGGAAGTCTTATGCTAATAAAGCACTGTCTGGCCAATAGGAATCTAGATAGGTGGGGCTAGGAATCCAGGAGGATTCTGGGTAGGAGAAACACAGGAGAGTCGACATGTAACGCCATGGGTACGAGCCCGGAAACTTCTCCGGTAAGAAACATACTTAGATTAACAATTATGGGGTAATTACTTAAGGCAGAGCTAGCCAGTAAGGGACAAGCAAGGCCAACAGCTTCATAATTAATACAGCCTCCTGTGTGTTTATTTGGGACTCATGCGTATCTAGAACCAGGCTGGCGCGGCAGAGCCCAGGCGACTGGCAGGGGATAAACCAAAGCAGCTAGCAAAGAAAAAGCTTCTCGTAACAGAATGGTGATCAGGAGTGGGATTATGAATTTCCACGCAGAATGACAAAAGCTTTAAAGGAATTTTAGAAACAGAAGAACGGAGAGAAGCACAGGTTATTGGTAGCAGTATTTTTCTCAGGTGTGCTCTGTTTTGCTAGCCACAAGCCGAGATTCACATGGCTCACTTACCGGAGTCTTCCTGACTCAGCATTAAAAAAAAAACCAGCCAGCAATGTTGTTTTAAGAGACTCTGCTAACGATTAAAAGGGGTGTACGTACAGCTGGAAGTGGCAGCTTTTGTTGGATGTCAACATGGACTGAGGCGGTAATCTGGAATCACGCTTATGCCCGCCATCTTGAAAAAAACGGCAGTTTAAAACAACCGCGGTTTTAACAGATAAGACACGTGGATAGAAAAACGTAAAGATTCACAGTAAAGTCAGAATTAAATGAAGAAAAACCTCTAAAGGTTTACAGTGTGTTTAAAAATATATGTGAGATTGAGAGATAAAATGAAACGACAAAGTGGTAAATAAATACAAAAGCTGGCTGTGGTGGCGCACGCCGGTAGGAATTGCTCCAGAGGCAGAGGCAGGCAGGTTTCCAAAGAGAAACCCTGTCTCAGAGAAAAATAAATTAAAGTGAAAGAAATAAAGTAATAATAGATAAATAAATAAGCCACGTAAAGATGGAAAATACACAGAGAGTCTGGATAACTGTACGCTATTATGTTTTTCAGTTTTTTGATTGCTAAGGAAGGAACAACTAAAGTACACTTGATTATAAATGCTGCTGAATTAATTCAACTTATATCTTTTGAAAATGCCTTGACCTCAAAATTTAAGTATAAGGATATGTTACTCAGAAAAGGAGTTTTTGCTTATGTTTCTACAGAACATGAAAAGCTGAGGATTTCTTCCAGACTTCTGTGGTTTGACGAACCAAGACCCCCAGAAGCAGTGGACCAGATGTTCCAACAATTGAAACAGCTAAGATGATGCAGTCTTACAGACCCCGAAAATATGGACGTATACAGGTTTCTGAGATTTGTCATGATCCCCATGGTATGAACAGCGCCCCCTTCTAGCAGGAAGCAGTTTGGAATGAGTGACGTCCCAATTCCCATCTTGTTTATAAATCTTTGTTTTCATTTAAATGGGATTGTTTATAATTGGTTAGTGATCACAGCCAATCTACTTTTTAATGGTAAAAAGGGAATTATGATATAGGTATTGTTTTTCATTTATTGATACAAATTCAAGGTCAATTTTGTGATGTGTATATTTCTCCTCTTGATTAAGTATTGTGCTTATACTGATCTTTTAAAATGTAATGCGTAATTGAATACAGACTATAGATATTTACTTATAATAGAACTTATAGTTAGGTAAGTTAGGTTTTCTAGATATACAGAAATATATTTAAGATAGATAGACAGTCTTCAAACCTCTCAAAGACCTTCAGAACATGGCATTTAAAATGGTTTAGGGTTTGTCTTGACAATGAGAAATGTCTGCTCCTGGCAGCACCAATTACGTCTGAGAGGAAGATGGGCATCGAAGAAACTCGTTATAAAGTTTGCTTTCAACATGGCAAGATTAGCCATTTGGGCAAGAAACTGCTCTTGCCTAGATTGTTTGACTGTTGTTGTATCATCTGGACATGCAGGACCCACAGGAAAGTGACTACTGAACTCAGTCTTACAGGGTTCCTGCTTGATGAAGAGTCTACGAGACTTTCTGCAGGACAAAGAAAAATGACTGACAGACTGCCAACTGCAGATGGACAGTTTGAAATTTCCTGCTTTGCTGAGAAGTGTTCCAGACACATTGTAGCCTATGGGCTGAAGATGGATGCCCCAACATTACAGAGGAACTTCGGGTGACTGTCCAGGCAGTAAGATACCTCTGTCAATCCTAGTGTTTATATATTATCCTTCTGTGGTCTTTGATGGAGTTGAAGACAGATAGCTATAATTATCGTTTTCCTTAGTTATGATAAAAGATAAGTTACATATAGAACTTTGAACTCACAAGGATGGTATGGATGATATTTTCTTTAAATCTTGCTAAAATATTGTAACTATGTTCTTATTTGATAACTGTTCTGTTATATACAATTTGACTGTGTTAAAGTTAAGACCTTTCTTTTTGTTTAAACAGAAAAGAGGAGATGTTGGGGAAGTCTTATGCTAATAAAGCACTGTCTGGCCAATAGGAGTCTAGATAGGTGGGGCTAGGAATCCAGGAGAATTCTGGGTAGGAGAAACACAGGAGAGTCGACATGTAACGCCGGGTAGGAGCCCGGAAACTTCTCCGGTAAGAAACATACTTAGATTAACAATTATGGGGTAATTACTTAAGGCAGAGCTAGCCAGTAAGGGACAAGCAAGGCCAACAGCTTCATAATTAATACAGCCTCCTGTGTGTTTATTTGGGACTCATGCGTATCTAGAACCAGGCTGGCGCGGCAGAGCCCAGGCGACTGGCGGGGGATAAACCAAAGCAGCTAGCAAAGAAAAAGCTTCTCGAAACACACAGTGTCTTTTCAAAATGAAATTTGTGATAGCTTGTTTTGAGGTTCTATCAGGATGGTGCAGCTACTTGAATACCTTTGAATAGAGACTGGTCCTCCACTATACGGGAAGGTAGTCTTCTTCAACCAAGAGCACAGCTTTGGGAGGGATGCACATGGAGCAGCGAGGGGGGAAGGGCACACCCACCTAGCCAGCCAGATCAGCCAAATCAACCCTGGAGATTAATGGGCTGACAGATGTCACAGCCAGATGGCCCTCACTTCCTAAAAGTGAAATTTTTAACCATCATTAACTTTCCATCTGAGACCTTGGCATAATGTAATTTAATTCAGCATTCTAAAAAGAGTCTTTGAGAGTTCAGTTGCAAACACTTATAATTCTACCACTGGGCAGGCAAAGACAGGTGAATCGAAGTGCTTTTTAGGGAGCCTAGTCTCAATAGAAGGTTCAACTTTGTCCAAGACTTCATGCTGAGACACTCCCAAAGATAAAAAAGAAAAGGAAAAAAAGAAATGTGTGTTTTTTGCTGACTTCTTAATGTCACACCGTAGCGCATCGAAAAGCACAGTATGCTGTTTAGTGGTATCAGATCACATTATTTTCACAGTTAGAAAGGCATTATAAAGCTGGTATTGTTAGCATTCGTAAGCAGGTGGATCTTGGAGATTCATTCCAGCCTGGTCTACAGTGTGAGTTTAAGGATAGCTGGGATTACACAGAGAAACCATGTCCCGAGGGTGTGTGAAAAGAGGAACAAAGAGAATGTAGTATAATACAGGAGAAAATTTAAAAGCATCATTTTAAGAGTTACACTTTGGCAAATTTATGGCTTACAACAAATTTGATGTATAATGAATTATTTGTCATATTCTTTTACAATATTTTGGTCCCGAACACTCAGTTCCATTTGGACTCCTGATATTTGAATGGGAAGTGATTCGAGGTGGCATTCAAGTTACACTCACTGAAGATGCTTCCTTTCATTTTTTTTTGGTTTTACGAGACAGGGTTTCTCTGTATTTTTTGGAGGCAGTTGGTGCAGCCTGGCCTCAAACTCACAGAGGTACGCCTGCCTCTGCCTCCTGAGTGCTGGGATTAAAAGCCTGCACCACCAGCGCATGGCATTGAAGATGCTTTCTATGTATTTTCAGTACTATGACTCTGCATAACAATAGAGAATCACTTGTAGAATCTTTATCTACTGAATATAGTACTGAGTTAGATATATAGGTACTTCCTAATGATCTCTTTGTCAAGTTCAGGGCTCACTGATCACCCAGACCTGCTCATCTGTGGAGCCAAACAAGGAGCCCTTGAAAACAGAGTGAGAAGCGACAGTAGCTAAAGATCTGATGAGACAAATTCACTTTTGCCTCAGTCTGTTTCACTATAAATAATTTTAGAGACATATACTGATAAAGATCACAGAATTATCCTGCTATAGGTACTAGAATTTCCACATGAGAATTAATAGTAGGAAGCAAATAAAATTTATGTGAATATGCATGTGATTCATGCATAGTGAATTTGGTTCTCCTCCAAGATCCATCTTTCCCTAACTCTCAGAAACAAGCTAGGATTCCAGGGCTGTACATAATTTCCCTCTAGTTGAAGAGGACTTAAGTCCAATGAGAAGCTGTTGATTACCAACAATTTGTTTGTGCCACTACAGCACCCTTCATTTTATCGTGCAGGGTAGATCTTTGTTATGGTGAATAATTTTCATACCTGTGTAGGATGTTGGTTCCCTCTCTTAAAAGCTTGTATGTTGACTTATGATACCAGGTTAGCTAGCCCCCAGGGAGAAGGGTTTAGATTCTCTTCCACATCAAGTCTACTTGATGTGACTGAAGCACATGGCTTCATCAACTGTAGGGTCTCACATGCTACTCCTGCGAGGGAAAGTGGACAACCACAGTAGACTGTAAAGTTTTGGAAATCTCAAGGAGTGCAGGGACAAACAATATTAAAGCAGGCTGTTGTGGGTGATTTGTTACAAATTCGTGGTAGTTTTGAGGGGCATCATCAGCTTAGAAAGATAATTCTCATTTATGCTCTAACTGTATATCCTTTCAGAGACTTAGATATATTATAGGCATTTTGAAAGATGATAACAGTAAAAATCCTTTTGACATTTTCAGACATCCATGGTGTTATTTTGCTCTCTCTGTCTCTCCTGTGTT